>NC_072033.1:2238821-2291337 GCF_027791375.1 Indicator indicator
GGTTGTAGTGACTCTGGTGGTAGTGACTCTGGTGGTAGTGACTCTGGTTGTAGGGGGTGCACTGGTGGGTGGAGAACAAAAATCATAGAATCATGGAATTGTTTGGGAAGGAAAATCCCTCCAAGATCATTCAGTCCAACCTGCAACCCAACCCCACCATGGCCATCAACCCCAAGTGCCATGGCCACACATTTCTTGAACACCTCCAGGGGTGGGGACTCCACCACCTCCCTGGGCAGCCTGTTCCAATCCATGACCAAAAGATTTTATTGTAAAGTGAAAGAAGGAATCCTGCAGGCAGCACCTGGGCTGTAAAGGGCTTTTGCTTGCATAGGCAGCATGACAGAGCTCAGCACAGCAGAGCTGGACTCCCTTTCTGCTCCTTCAGATAAAGGCAAGGCTGGGACTGTATCTCCAGCACCGGGCAGGAGCTCTTGGACCTCTCTGTTTCCCTCCCTTCCATTCCATCCTCTGCAGGAATATTCAGCCAAAACCATCACAGCCTGATGAGTGTAGCTGAGGCCAGGGGTCTGCTGTGCCTTCCTGCAGTGCTCAGTGAATGCCACAGTAGGGGAGAACCAAGTGATGCTCGTTGTCAGCCAGCCACAGGCAGAATTCCAGCCTCCTTCTTACACAAACTGTCCCTTATGGCTCAGCATAACAAAGACCATGACCATTGTGATCCTAAGAGGAGGATCACAGGATCAGAGGGTCATAGGATCATAGAATCATAGAATGGTCTGTGTTGGAAGAGAGCTCCAAAGCTCATCCAGTCCAACCCTTCTGCAGTCAGCAGGGACAACCTCCTCCAGCCTCACCTTCAATATCTCCAGGGATGGGACCTTAACCACCTCCCTGGGCAACCTGTTGCAGTGTTCCACCACCCTCCTGGTGCAGAACTTGTTCCTCACATCCAATCTCAATCTGCTCTGCTCTAGTTTGAAGCCATTGCCCCTGGTCCTGTCCCTGCAGGCCTTTGCAAACAGTCCCTCTGCACCTTCAGGTGGTGGAAGGTTGCTATCAGGTGCCCTTAGAGCCTTCTCTTCTCCAGGCTGAACACCCCCAGCTCCCTCAGCCTGTCCTCATAGCAGAGCTGCTCCAACCCCCTGAGCATTTTCATGGCTCTCCTCTGGACCTTCTCCATCAGCTCCATGTCCTTCCTATACTGAGGGCTCCAGAGCTGGATGCAGTACTCCAGGTGAGGTCTCAGCAGAGCAGAGCCAAGTGGCAGAATCACCTCTCTGGATGCAGCTGTGAAGCTGAGCTGATGCTGGTGCTGCCTGGCCATAGTTTCACATGTCTGGGTCCAGGTGCAGGAGGCAGTGGTGTTATCCAGAAGAGAGTGGGAGGACAGGAGTAGCTCTGGGGTGGATCTGAGGTGGTAGTTTGGATGATGGAGTTTGAGTGGCCAAGGAGTTGATTATGTGGGGCTGGAGGAAGGGGGAGCTGAGGACTCAGGTAGCCAAGAAGGCCAAAGGCATCCTGGTTTGCATCAGGAATAGTGTGGCCAGCAGCTTTAGGGGTGTGATTGTCCTCTCCTACTCAGCACTGGTGAGGCTACACCTTGAGTCCTGGGATCAGGAAAGAACTCTGAAAGTGCAGGAAAGGAGTCTGAAGGGGCAGGAAAGGGCTCTGAAGGTGCAGGAAAGGAGTCTGAAGGGGCAGGAGAGGGCTCTGAAGGTGTAAAAAAGCACTCTGAAATTACAGGAGAGGGCTCTGAAGATGCAGGAAAGGGCTCTGGATGTGTATGAAAGGGCCCTGAGGGTGCAGGAAAAGCTCTGAAGGTGCAGGAAAGGACTCTGAAGGTGCAGGAAAAGCTCTGAAGATGCAGAAATGGGCACTTCAGAAGATACAGTTTCTGTGTATCCTGGTGGGATTGATTTATCCTGGTGCCTCACTGTTATACTTTGAAGGCTATAACTGTCCAGCACATTTTTTCTTCAGGAAGGCCATCTGTGGGATAGCTGTGAAGGGGGAAAGGCCCTGGGGGTCCTGGTGGTTGACCATGAGCCAGCAATGTGCTCTGGTGGCCATGAAGGCCAAAGGCATCCTGGGGTGGAGTAGAAGGGCTGTGGTCAGTAGGTCAAGAGAGGTTCTCCTGCCCCTCTGCTCTGCCCTGCTGAGGTCACATCTGGAATATTGTGTCCAGTTCTGGGCCCCTCAGGTCAAGAAGGACCTCAGGGAACTGCTTGAGAGAGTTCAGCACAGAGCCACAGAGATGCTGCAGGCAGTGGAACATCTTCCTCAGGAGGAGAGCCTGAGGGAGCTGAGGGCTCTGTAGCTTGGAGAGGAGGAGCCTGAGGGTGACCTCATTGCTGGGGATAAAGATGTGCAGGGGGAGTGCCCAGAGGCTGGAGCCAGGCTCTGCTGGGTGATGCCCAAGGACAGCACAAGGGGCAGTGGTGGAAGCTGAGGCAGAGGAAGTTCCATGGAAACAGGAGGAATTTTTTTTTCCCTGTGAGGGTGACAGAGCCCTGGCACAGGCTGCCCAGGGGGGTTGTGGAGTCTTCCTCTCTGGAGATATTCAAGACCTGCCTGGTTGTGTTCCTGTGTGACCTGCTCCAGGTGCTCCTGCTCTGGCAGGGGGGTTGGACTGGATGAGCTTTGGAGGTCTCTTCCAGTCCCTGGCATTCTGTGATTCAGTGATTCTGTGGCTGGAAAGTGTCAGTTGCAGCTCACAGGTGGAACCATCTGCCTGGTCATTTCTCCAGCTCACGCTTTGTGAAGCTGACATGGAATTTCAACCTTGTACATAACAGCAAGAGCCTGGTACTGATTTAGTAGCCTGATTATTACCCTGCCAGCAAAATTAATGTTCTGTTTGCACAAAGCATCAGTTCAGCCTTGCTATCTGCAGAAACAGAGATTGGGAGATGGGCTGAGGTGTCTTGACAACTGAGAAGTGAGTTGCATGCCAGCACCTGGCTCTGCTGCAAGCAGACAGGGCTCCCTCTGAGGTTCCCTTGCACTAGGACTACACAGCCCAGTCAGCAAGGTAGAAGGACAAGAGCAGAGAGACAGACAGAGCTGAGTGTGAATCCACAGGCAGGATTCACCCAGCACTTGCCTCCTTTCCAACCAAAGTTTGGGTGTGAGTAGAGGAGTGCAAGGGAAAAGCACAGGAAGTAAAGGATTAGCAGCAAGGTGCTGAGGGGTCTGGAACATCTCACCTGTGAGGGAAGGCTCTTAGTGTGGCAAAGAGCAGCCTGAGAGGGGATCTCATCACTGCTGATCAATACTTCAGGGGTGGGTGTCAGCAGGATGGTGCCCAGTGGTGCCCAGTGAGAGGACAAGGAGCAAGAGGCACAGACTTGAACACCAGAAGTTTCACCTAAACATGAGGGGAAATGTCTTGAATTTAAGGGTAGTGGAGCCCTGGAGCAGGCTGCCCAGAGAGGTGGTGGAGTCTCCATCTCTGGAGTCATTCCAAACCCACCTTGGGCACGTTCCTGTGTGACCTTCTTTAGGTGACCCTGCAGGGGGATTGGACTCAGTGATCCCTGGAGGGCCCTTCCAACCCCTACCCTTCTGTGATCCTCTGAAAACCAGGAGAAGCTCTCCTCAGGTTTATAACAAGGGGAAGGGAGATCCTCTCCCACGTTTCCCCTCCTATATCCATTGTGTTTTTCAGCAGAGTCAGTTCTAAACTACCAGGGAGCAGCAGGAGTGAGCTGCTCCACAGGGAAATATAAAGCAGGAGCCAAGCATGGCAACTACAACCTGAGAGGAGGTTGCAGTCAGGTTGGGCTGGGGTTGGGCTCTTTTTCCTAGGACCAGGTGATAGAAGGAGAGGAAATGTGCCAGGGGAGGCTTAGGTTGGAGAGGAAGAAAATCTCCTTTGCTGCAAGAGTGGTCAGGGATTGGCAGAGGCTGCCCAGGGAGGTGGTGGAGTCCCCATCCCTGGAGGTGTTCAAGCAAGGTGTGGCCATGGCACTGTGGGTCATGGTTTGGTGGCCATGGTGAGGTTGGGTTGCTGGTTGGACTGGATGAGCTTGGAGGGCTTTTCCAACCCAAACAAACCTCAGGAGCACAGCCCTGTGAGGAGAGGCTGAGGGAGCTGGGACTGTTTAGCCTGGAGAAGAGGAGGCTCAGGGCAGACCTCATTGCTGTCTACAGCTACCTGAAGGGAGGTTGTAGCCAGGAGGGGGTTGGGCTCTTCTCCCAGGCAGCCAGCACCAGAACAAGAGGACACAGTCTCAAGCTGTGCCAGGGGAGGTTTAGGCTGGAGGTGAGGAGAAAGTTCTTCACAGAGAGAGTTGTTAGATGCTGGAATGTGCTGCCCAGGGAGGTGGTGGAGTCACCATCCCTGGAGGTGTTCAAGAGGGCACTTGGTGCCATGGTTTAGTAGTCATGAGGTTTAGGGTGACAGGTTGGACTTTGATGATCCTTGAGGTCTTTTCCAACCTTATTGATTCTGTGATTCTGTGATTCTAAGAAGGCAGGCATGGGGCAGTGTCCTGCTGCAGTGCCTCAGGACCTGCCCGAGACCATGACCATTCCCAACCATTCCCAGCCAGGCCCATAGTGACAGATCCTTGGTCTAGCCAAGGAGCCAAGTCAGGATCAGCAAGACAGGAGGCCAAGCCCAGGCCTATTTACAGTTAGCCCAAGCAGGGACCAAAGACAAAGGCTTGAGCAAAGTGAGTGGCTCCACCAAGGACCCTCACAGCTCTCTCCCAGCAGCTGCACCTCATCAGGACTAGCTGTGGAGTACCAGCATCAGCCCCCTGGCAGGGTGATTGTTATAGACACAGCTTCTGAACTCTTTCAAGCAGGGTCTCTGCTTCCAGCACACTGGGAGTAAACTGGTGGAACCACAAGGAGGCTGCACCCTCAGAGCCTCTCCCTCAACGCAAATCCCACTCCTCTCCCTCTCCTTGCAGTGAGGGCACACATCCCATGAAGCAGTTGTCTGGAAGGATGCATGGCCCCCTGGTACAGGCAGCTGTAAATATTCTGTTGTGTGATGGCAGGAGCCTGGAGGAGGGAAAATGAGCTGTCAGCTGGAGAGATGGAAGAACAAAGCCATTAATAAGAGCATCAATAAGGCTGTGCAGCATGGCACTGCAGCATGCAGTGGCTGCCAGCAAGATGATATCTGCTGCAGCTTTCCAGAGATCTCTCAAGCCAGCAGAGCCTTTCAGGAGATACCCTTGGTCTTTGGATTCCACCCTCTGCAGAAGGCCTGCAAGGATGGGGAGGCAGATAAGGAGCTCTCAGGAGAAAGATGAACCTTCCAAACATTCCTCTGTGCTTCTTTGGAAGTGAAGATGCCATTTGGGAGTATGCAAAAGGCATTCATGGCAAGGTGTCCACCTAAAGCTGTGGTGGGAACTCGATGGTCCTTGAGGTCCCTTCCAACCCTAACAGTTCTATGATTCTATGATGAGATGGGCTGAAAAGCAAAGGAAACACTGGAGGAGAGCCAATCCTTAAAGCACTTAGTGAGGTGACTCAGTTGTTACCTTTTAGGAGCCATTCATGTCTGAGTAGAAAGAGAGCATCCAGGTCAGGGCAACCCTCAATAACAATCCAGGCTGGGGGTGATGAGATTGAGAGCAGCCCTGCAGAGAAGGACTTGGGGGTGCTGGTGGGGGAGAAGCTGGACAGGAGCCAGCAATGGGCACTGGCAGCACAGAAGGCCAAGGGCAGCCTGGGCTGCATCAAAAGCAGTGTGGCCAGAGCTGGAGAGAGAGGATCCTGCCCCTCTGCTCTGCTCTGCTCTGGGGAGACCTCACCTGCAGGGCTGTGCCCAGCTTTGGGATCCAAACACAAGAGAGACCTGGAAATGATGGAGAGGTCCAGAGGAGACCATGAAGATGATCAGAGGGCTGGAGCACATCTGCTAAGGGGACAGGCTGAGGAAACTGGAGCTGTTCAGCCTGGAGAGGAGAAGGTTCCAGGCAGCCCTTAGAGCTGCATTTCAATATCTGAAGGGGATCTGCAGGAAGGCTGGGGAGGGACTGTGCAGAAGGGGCTGTGAGGACAGGATGAGAGGCAATGGTTTGAAACTGGAGCAGGGGAGGTTTAGGTTGGACATCAGGAGGAAGTTCTGCACCATGAGGCTGGTGAGAGACTGGAACAGGTTGCCCAGGGATGTGGTTGAGGCTCCATCCCTGGAGATATTCAAGATCAGATTCAATGTGGCCCTGGGCAGCCTGATCCAGTTGGAGCTGTCCCTGCTGCCTGCAGGGACAAGATGCCCTTTGAGGCTCCCTTCCAACCTGCTGCAATCTGTGAAAACTGAACCACTTTGGCCTGGTTTGTCCTCTCTCTTTACACCCAAATGTTGATTAGTTGTAAGGGTTTTGGACAGCAATTCATTCTGTAGTCTCTGTTTAGTCACCTGCAGGCTTCTGAACCTTCTGAACCAGCCCTAGGTGAAGCTGTTCAGCCCCTGGAGTTCTTAAGGCACCACAAGAGGTTGACCATGGGGGTTGTGGGGTGGACAATCATTTCCAAACCATGGTTGGGCACTACCCTGAATGGCCTGACCTAACCTTCAGGTTGTCTGCTTTGAATTTCCCTCTGGTTTCAAATTCTCTCTGCTGCCATGAGACCAGAAAAGAGATATTGATGTTTGTTCACTCTCTTAAATCTGCACAGCCAAGGAAGGCAAATGATTTCTTTTTTTTATCTGTAACACAGCTCTGAGATTTCAGGGCTAATCTGATGAAGACTTTGATGCCTTCTCTGCCTTCCACTCTTTGTTTCAGTCTCCAAATGCTATGATAAGGGCAGGAATTAGTTGTCAAATAAAACAAGGGAAGTCTGCTGCTGGTCACCTTTCCTTTTGGTCCTCAGGGGTAGGTGTTGAAATTTCAAGCTGACTAGGAGGAGACATCCCAGGAACTCACTTAGGAGAAGTGCTCTTTGTGTGGGAGAGGAGAGAGGAAGGCATTTAAGGACAAGAAAGAAAAGTGAGGCAGGGAGGAGTAGACTTAATCATCAGTCAAATCATGTTCAAGGCAGAACTCATTGCTGTCAGCTCTGTCCCCACCACTGGGGTTTCTCTGCTTGTAGCTGCATCCAAGGGACAACCAGAGGGGCTTGGCTGCACTCACTCTGCAGCTGGCTCTGTTGTCTGCAGCTCCCCCTGCCCAGGACATGCAAGATGTAGGCCACAAAGTGCTTTTAGGCAAGAGTGAGAGCTTAGTAAAACCATCAAGTGGTGCAGCTGTGCAGGGCATGGTGCCTGTTCAGCTCATGGTGATCTCTCTCCTTGGGAGCTGAGATATGTAAATAGGTGCTGGAGAGTGAGGGGTGTGGGATCAGAGAGTATGGCACAAGCAGTGTGAGCTGTTGGGGAGAGAGGTTTGTCACAGAATCAGCAAGTTGTTTTGAATAGAAAAGCTCTCTGAGATCACCCAGTCCAACATCAACCCAACCCCACCATGGCCACTAAACCATGTCCCCAAGTGCCATGGCCACACCTTGCTTGAACTCCTCCAGGGATGGGGACTCCACCACCTCCCTGGGCAGCCTCTGCCAATCCCTCACCACTCTTGCAGGAAAGAAATTTTGCCTCCTCTCCAACCTAACCCTCCCCTGGCACAATTTCAGGCAATTTCCTCTCTTTCTATCACCTGATCTCAGGAGAAGAGCCCAACCCCCACTTTAAACACCTCTGGGGATGGGGACTCTACCACCTCTCTGGGCAGCCTGTTCCAATCCCTGATGATCCTATTGATGAAGAAATGTTTCCCAATCTGCAACCTACACCTCCCCTGGTGCAACTTGAGGCCTTTTCTTCTCACCCAATTGTTACAGACAAGAAGGAGCTGCCCCCAGCCTTGCTACAACCACTTTTCAGGCAGTTAAATCAGAGAATCACAGAATCAGCCAGGTTGGAAAAGACCTCAGAGATCAAGTCCAACCTATTGCTCCATACCTAACACCTCCTGACAACTCAACCATGGCTCCAAGGGACACATCCAAGCTTTTTTTGAACACCTCCAGGGATGGTGACTCCACCACCTCCCTGGGCAGCACGTTCCATGCCAATTACTTTTACTGTGAAGAACTTTCTCCTCACCTCCAGCCTAAACCTCCCCTGGCACAGCTTGAGACTGTGTCCTCTCCTTCTGCTGCTGCTTGCCTGGGAGAAGAGCCCAACCCCCACCTGGCTACAACCTCCCTTCAGGTAGTTGTAGACAGCAATGAGGTCTGCCCTGAGCCTCCTCTTCTCCAGGCTGAACACCCCCAGCTCCCTCAGCCTCTCCTCACAGGGCTGTGCTCCAGACCCCTCCCCAGCCTTGTTGCCCTTCTCTGGACACCTTCCAGTCCCTCAACATCTCTCTTGAATTGAGGAGCCCAGAACTGGACACAGCACTCAAGGTGTGGCCTGACCAGAGCTGAGCACAGTGCAGGATGACTTCCCTGCTCCTGCTGGCCACACTATTCCTGATGCAGGCCAGGATGCCATTGGCTCTCCTGGCCACCTGGGCACACTGCTGGCTCCTGTTCAGCTGCTGTCACCCAGCACCCCCAAGTCCCTCTCTGCCTGGCTGCTCTCAGCCACTCTGTCCCCAGCCTGTAGCACTGCCTGGGGTTGTTGTGGCCAAAGTGCAGAACCTGGCACTTGGACTTGTTGTAGAGATCATTGAGGTCTCCCTTCAGCCTATTTTTCTCCAGGCTTCACAACCCCAGCTCCCTCAGCTGCTCCTCACAGTGCTTGTGTTCAAGACCCCCTCACCAGATTTGTTGCCCTTCTTGGCAGAGAGAAGAGCAAAGAGGAGTTTCTTGGGGAGGCATCCAACGACAGAAGGAGGAAAAAAAATGAAAGAAGTGACTTTATAAATTCTTCATCCCCTACATCTTCCCAAAAATGTTTCTCAGCAGCTTCCTTGTGGAAAATTAAGCTCTGCTCTAGGAAGAAGGAAAGCTCTTGTGAGCTGTGTGCTTCAAGGCAGCCTAGCTGTGTCATGTCTTTGGAACAGGAGAGCTTGTCTTGGCTTCTTTTCTGGCTCTGCCTTGTCTCAGAGTGAGATTAAACTAAGTAAAGCATCTTTCATCCTACCTGAAGATGTAGCCTGCAGGGTACAAGAGTGGAGAAAGATCAGAAAATTAGTCAGGATCTTCTGGGACCATCATCATGCATCAGGAAGAGTGCTGCTGAGCAGGAGGCTGCCATGGGAGGCTGGCTAAGGCTGCCAGTCATGGGCTGGCTGTGTGCCAGGCTCCCTGCACCACCAGCCCCTGGCCACCTGCTCCCTGGTGAGGTGTTTGAAAGAGAGGACCCTGGAGATGTGTTCTCCTCATGTTTCACCCAGTTGAAGCCCTTCTGGAGTTTCTGCCAGCATCTCCAGTGTGTGTTTGGCTGGCTGGGCTAGCTGTCCTGCCTTTGCTCTCTCTGCCTTCCCTGGGGCAGTAGCCACCTGGCAGCAGTGCCATGTAGATCACTCAGGTACCAAGGCCAGAGCTGGCACAAGCACTTCATAACCCTGTATCAAAACCTCCACTTTGCTCTGCCCTGGTAAGACCTCACCTGGATTACTGCATCCAGCTCTGGAGCCCTAACTACAGGAAGGACATGGACCTGATGGAGAGGGTCCAGAGGAGTGACACCAAAATGTTCAGGGGGTTGGAGCAGCTCTGCTGTGAGGACAGGCTGAGGGAGCTGGAGGTGTTCAGCCTGGAGAAGAGAAGGCTCCAGGGAGACCTTAGAGCTGCCTTCCAGTACCTGAAGAGGGCTACAAGAAGGATGGAGAGAGATCTATAGTGATAGGATGAGGGGCAGTGGTTTGAAATTAGAGCAGAGCAGATTGAGATTAGATGTGAGGAACAAGTTCTGCACCAGGAGGGTGGTGGAACACTGGAATAGGTTATCCAGGGAGGTGGTTGAGGTCCCATCCCTGGAGATATTGAAGGTGAGGCTGGACAGGGCTCTGGGCAACCTGATCCAGTGGAGGATGTCCCTGCTGAGTGCAGGGGGTTGGACTGGATGAGCTTTGGAGCTCCCCTCCAACCCAACCCACTCCATGATTCTATGGTTCTGTGATTGCCAGGTGGGCTTGAGCTGGAAGGTTTGATCCTGGGTCACTGGTGTAAAGCTTGGTGTTGGGGGACCTCAGTCTTACAATCTCTCATAACTAAGAAGTTCTTCCCCATGAGAGTGGTGAGAGCCTGGAATGGGTTGTCCAGAGAGGTGGTTGAGGTCCCATCCCTGGAGGTGTTTCAGGCCAGGCTGGATGAGGCTCTGGCCAGCCTGATCTAGTGTGAGGTGTCCCTGCCCATGGCAGGGGGGTTGGAACTGGCTGAGCCTTGTGGTCCCTTCCAACCCTGACTGATTCTGTGATTCTATGATAATGAAGAAGTGGTTCTGGAGAAACATTTTCAGGCCACATAGGTAGCAGCTTTGTCCTGGATGGCTACCCAAGAGCATCTCTGGTGGTGTGAGCACTTCTGAAAGCTTCTACAGCTCAAGTTCATGAACATCACTGCACAGGAAATGGTGCATGAAGAAAACTGAACTAAGGACTCTCTCTCAGGTCAGGTGCATGACAATGTCACTGGACAGGGCTCTCTCCAGCTCCAGTAAAAGGCTGCTACAACTCAAAGAGTCACCAAAATTAAAAGCAAGGAAAAAAAAAAAAAGAAAGATGCTAAGAGGATAAGACACAAAGAGAGCACAAATGCAAGGTGTGGGCAGACTTGGCCTTTGATGGAGCCTGGGGATATGCAGAGCTGTGCAGCTGTGGAGGAAAGCATCCATGGAGAAAATCTTGGGAGCATCCTGCTGGGTTTTAAGCACCAGAGCTCAATGGCAATGAGCTAGGCCAGCTTGCAGGTTCATTTCATAGCCCACACTCCTCACTGGAGTGGTTTCACATCTAACATGTGCTCTAGACCCTCACTTCTGTGGGCTTCAGGTGAGTCAGAACTTGGTGCAGAGCTGGAGTGTCCCATTTGGAAAGCCAGGATGGCTCTGCATCCATCCTGACCCCTGCTGGGCTGCTCAGCTTCACCTGCTGTGACTTGCCACTGACTCTGCATGGATTTTGGAGTCCAGTGAGGGATGTGGGATATGGGAGACCACCATTCCAGTGGTCAGTCATTGGCACAGGCTGCCCAGGGAGGTGGTGGAGTCCCCACCCCTGGAGGTGTTCAAGAAGCTGTAGACGTGGTGCTTCAGGATGTGGTTTAGTGGTCATGGCAGTTGGGTTATGGTTGGACTCAATGATCTTAAAGGTCTTTTCCAGCCTTGGTGATCCTAGGAATTCTAGAAATGCATGGCCAGAGGAATTTGGGGGCACAGTTCAATGGCCATGGTGGTGTTGGGTTGGTGGTTGGACTCAGTGGTCTTTTCCAGCTGAAACAATTCCATGATTCCCCTTCTTGCCTCACAGGACATAGTTGCTTCTTTCAGTCAGCTTTGCTTAAGGGGCTCAAGGTGAAGGCAAAGCTGTTCCCACAGGACTAGGACACCCTGCATTTGATTTACAACCTTTGCCAGGGTTGTGGGCCAACAGCTGGAGCTGCCAAGGCTGGCATCAAACCCAACACATGTGAGAGAAACAGAAGAAATGCAGGATGTGCCTGCAGCCTTCCATAATCTTTTGTTTCCAAGTCACAGCATCCTCAGCAGCTCTCCTGAGCTTTTTCTGAGGTTCAACAAGGCCAAGTGCAAAGTCCTGCATCTAGGTCGAGGAAATCCCAAGCACAAATCCAGGCTGGGCAGGGACTGGCTGGAAAGCAGCCCAGAGGAGAGGGACTTGGGGGTGCTGGGGGAGGAGAAGCTCAGCAGGAGCCAGCAGTGAGCACTTGCAGCCCAGAGAGCCAAGCAGAGCCTGGGCTGCAGCAGGAGAAGTGTGGCCAGCAGGGCCAGGGAGGGGATTCTCCCCCTCTGCTCCACTCTGCTCAGACCACACCTGGAGCTCTGGGTCCAGTTCTGGAGCCTCTGTTACAAGAGGGATATGGACATGCTGGAAGGTGTCCAGAGAAGGGCCACGAGGATGAGCAGAGGGCTGGAGCTGCTCTGCTCTGGAGACAGCCTGAGAGAGTTGGGACTGTTCAGTCTGGAGAAGAGAAGGCTCCGAGGAGACCTTCTTGTGGCCTTCCAGTATCTGAAGGAGGCTCCAAGAAAGCTGGGGAGGGACTTTTGAGGGTGTCAGGAAGTGATAGGACTGGGGGGAATGGAACAAAGCTGGAAGTGGGGAGATTCAGGCTGGGGGTGAGGAAGAAGTTCTTCCCCATGAGAGTGGTGAGAGCCTGGAATGGGTTGTCCAGGGAGGTGGTTGAGGTCCCATCCCTGGAGGTGTTTCAGGCCAGGCTGGATGTGGCTGTGGCCAGCCTGATCTAGTGTGAGGTGTCCCTGCCCATGGCAGGGGGTTGGAACTGGCTGAGCCTTGTGGTCCCTTCCAACCCTGACTGATTCTATTCTATGATTCTGTTCTATGATTTTTCCTGCCACTGGATGGGGTAGGGTAGTTTCAGCAGCTCTCAGCTCTTATCGCCCCTCTCTGGAGCTTTGCTCATGCTCCTGACCCCAGACACAGAGCTCAGAGTGAAATTCCTTCCAGTTCTTGTGTCTTGCTGTTTAGGTACTCCAGGAACTGAAGCTTCAGCAAATCTGAACTGTAAGCTAAATATTTTCACTTACTCCTACCAAGTGCTTGAACATCAGGGCTTGAACTGCTGGAGAGTGTCCTACTTCCCTTGGCTGAAGTGAAGCAGTGCTGATTTGTAGGAGTGTGTCAGCTCCTTCCAGGGCTCTGAGAGGCCAGGCAGGAGGTAGATCTAGGCCCCCTTCTGTCTTCTGGAGTGATGTTGTCACAAGATTCATCTGTTAGTGAGGTTGTTTGGCTGCTGACATTGCTGCTGTGGAGGGCTCTTGTCGTGCCTGAAAACTTTGCAGTGTGTTTGCAGTGACTGCAGGAATAATCTTCCATGGATGCTCATGGGAATTGACTGGAGCACTGAGCTGATAAAATGCACCTCCTGCTTGGCCAGACAGCCTCAACCTCTGCAGCTGGGGGCTGTGAAAAGAGCTGAGGAGTGTAGCTGCTTCACCAGCTCCCCTCAGCAGGAAGCTAAGTGGCAGTGGCACCACGTGGGTAATGGACTTTGTACAGAACCACAGAACCCTAAAACAGCCTCACTTGAAAGGGACCTTCAAGATCATCCATTTCCAACCCCCAACCAGGGGCAGGGACATCTCCCACCAGCCCAGGTTGCTCAAAGCCTCATCCAACCTGGCTTGGAATTCTTCAAGGGATGAGGAGTCCACCACCTCCCTGGGCAACCTGTTCCAGTGTCTCACCACCCTCCCAGTAAAGAACTTCTTCCTAATCTCCAGTCTAAACCTGCCATGCTCTACTTTAAAACCATTCCCCCTCATCCCATCTCTACAAACCCTTCTCACATCACCTGTAGCCCTTCAGGGCCAGAAGGATGCTCTAAGATCTCCTCAGAGCCATTTCTCCTCCATGCTGAATAGATGCAGCTCCCTCAGCCTGTCCCCACAAGGGAGGTTCTCCAGCCCTCTCATCATCTTTGTGGCCCCCTCTGGACCCTCTCCAACAGATCCATGTCCTTGTGGCCCATCCTTCTGCCCTGTCCCCCCACCACTACTGCTGCAGAGCCTCCTTCATAGAATCATAGAATGGTCTGGGTTGGAAGGGAGCTCCAAAGCTCATCCAGTCCAACCCCCCCTGCAGTCAGCAGGGACATCCTCAATTACATCAGGTTGCCTTATCAAGCCTCCTCTTGAATAGCTCCAGGGATGGGCTCCCAACCACCTCCCTGGGTAACCTGTTGCAGTGTTCCACAACCCTCATGGTGCAGAACTTGTTCCTGACAACCAAACATTCCTGACAGGACTGAAGGGCTGCACAGCAACCTGAGACCCTGTCAGATCCAGCCCTTGTTTTTCATGTTACATCTTCTCTGAAATGATATAACCTAATTACACTGCCCCCCCGCCCCCCACCCCTCTGCCCCCAATTCCATCAGCCTTGCAGTCACCACACTGCAGGATGGTTGCCTCTCATGTAGTTATCTAGCAATTAAAGTGTGCCCCTACCTCTGCAAGCTCCTTAATTACACCACCAAAAAAGTATTTAGAGGAAGAGAAAAGAATTAATCTTGGGGCAGGGTGGCTGGAAAGTTTTCTGGCACAAAGGGACCTGGGGGTGCTGATGGACAAGCAGCTGAAGAGGAGCCAGCAGTGCCCAGGTGGCCAAGAAAGCCAAAGGCATCCTGGCTGGGATCAGCAATGCTGTGTCCAGCAGGAGCAGGGAGGGGATTGTCCCCTGGGACTCAGCTCTGGGGAGGTCACACCTTGAGTGTTGTGTCCAGTTTGGGGCACCTCAATCCAAGAGAGATGTGGAGGTGCTGGAGCCAGGGCAGAGGAGGGCAAGGAAGCTGGGAAGGGCCTGGAGAAGAAATCTGGTGAAGAGTGACTGAAGGAGCTGGGGATGGTTAGTGTGAAACAAGAGGAGGCTGAGGGGAGACCTCCTTGCTGTCTACAACCACCTGAAAGGAGGTTGTGGAGAGACTGGAGATGGATGGACCAAGATAGATGATAGAACAAGAGGGAATGGCCTCAAGCTGCCACTGGGGAGGTTTAGACTGGGCATCAGTAAATATTTTTCCCAGCAAGAGTGATCAGGGATTGGAATGTGCTGCCCAGGGAGGTGGTGGAGTCCCCAGCCCTGGCTGTGTTTCAAGGTGGTTTGGATGTGGTGCTTGAGGCTATGATTTAGGGGTGACCCTTGCAGAGTGGGGTTCTGGGTTGGACTTGGTGATGCTGAGGCTCTTTTCCAACTTGATTGTTTCTGTGATGGATTCTACTGAGCAGCTGCACTTCTTGAGAGTTGAATTCTGCAACAAGCCACATCCTCCTCCTTCTTTTTTTGGTGGTTTTTTTTTTTTTTGGGGGGGGGGATGGGGGGTGGGGACATTGGTTTGGTTTTCAATGAATATTTTCCAGTTTTCTCCTTGCAGAGCAGTTTGTGTCCTCCAAGTTTCTCTTTTATTTTTTTTTTCCCTGAATGCTCCTTGTGTTTCTGCTTCCCTCCAGGAAAGGGACAAGAGGGACACTCACAGCCCTATACAACCAAGGATAACAAAGGTACAACCCTGGGATGCAATTTGGTTAACACTTCAGAAGGGAGGTGAAGAGGAAAGGGAAGCAATTTACTACAGGAGCCATTGCTAAAGTATCTCTAGGTTTGGGTCACTATTTTAGAGGGCAAAAAGAAAGGGAAGGAAAAAAGGAAAGCAAAAATGTTATTTTACAGGCTTGGAATTCAGAGGCTGGGAGAAGCAGCAGTGATCCATCACCTTCTCCTGCTGGAATCTGCCCTGCTCACACCTCCCTGCCATGCTCTGCCCCATGCCTGCGTGGGCAGGGGAGTGTGGCTGCAGTCTGTGGCATGTCTTCACTCCCTTTGCAGCTTGTCATTCCCCCTGGATGGAAACTTGCCCTGAAGTCAGGAGCTCAGCTGCCTTGGGGCTGCCAGCTCCACCAAATCCCTTCTCTCACCTCCCTCTACACTCAGGCAAACAGGCCAGCCTCCAGAATCATGGAAGAGCAGGGGTTGGAAGGGACCTCTGGAGATCATGGAGTCCAATCCCCCCCTGCCAAGGCAGGGGCAGCTAGAGAAGGTCAGAAAGGAATGGTGAGCTACCAGGATGCTGAAGAAACTGGAGCACTGCCTGGTTGAGAGCCCTGGGGCTGCTCAGTCTGGAGAAGAGAAGACTGAGAGGGGGTTTAATAAATGTTTATAAATATCTGAGGGCTGGGGGTCAAGAGGCAGGGGACAGGGACAGGCTCTGCTCAGCTGTGCCCTGGGATAGGACAAGGGACAATGGATGGAAACTGCAGCACAGGAGGCTGCACCTCAACATGAGGAGGAACTTCTTCACTGTGAGGGTGCCAGAGCCCTGGAGCAGGCTGCCCAGAGAGGTTGTGGAGTCTCCTTCTGTGGAGCCTTTCAAGTCCCATCTGGATGTGTTCCTGTGCTGGATTCTGTGCTCCTGCTCTGGCAGGGGGGTTGGACTGGATGACCTTTGGAGGTCCCTTCCAGCCCCTGACACCCTGTGAGCCTGTGAACACATCCAGATGGGTTTAGAACATCTCCAGAGGAGACTCCACCACCTCTCTGGGCAGTCTGCTCCAGGGCTGCGTTACCTTTAAATTCAAGAAGCTCCTCCTCATGTTTAGCTTTTCAACTTCGTGCCCATCACCTCTTTTTCCTGTCACTGGGCACCACTGAGAAGAGCCTGGCCCTGTCCTCCTGACACCTACCAGTTAAGGACTGATCATCATTGATCAGATCCCACTCAGCCTGCTCTTTTCCAGGCTAAAAAGGTCCAATCCTCTCAGTCTTTCCTCATAGGAGAGATGTTCCAGACCCCTCAGCACCCTTGGTTGGGTAGGGGGAGGTAGGGTAGGAGTTCCTTTTTTCTTCTGCTTCTCTTTAGCTGTTCTACTCTCTTGCTTTATTTCTTTTTTTCCCTTCTTTTTTTCCCCCTCCTTTTTTCTAATTTTTCCCCTCCTTTTTTTTCTCCTTTTTTCTCCTTTTTTTCTCCTTTTTCTCTTTTTCCTTTTTTCTCTTTTTTCCTCCTTTTTTTCTCCTATTTCCTCCTTTTTTCTTTTTTCTCATTTTTCTCTCCCTTTTTTCCTCATTTTTCTCTCCTTTTTCCTCCCTTTTTTCTCCTATTTTCTCCTTTTTTACTCCTTTTTCCTCCTTTTATTCCTCCTTTTCTCTCATTTTTTCTCTCTTTTTTCCTCTTTCTTCTCCACTTTTTTCTCTTTTTTCTCTTTTTTATCTCCTTTTTCTTCATTTTTCCTCCTTTTTTCCTCCTTTTTTCCTCTCCTTTTTTCCCCTCCTTTTTTCCCCTCATTTTTTTTTCTCCTTTTTTCCTCCTTTTTAAATCCTATTTTCTCCCTTTTTTCTCCTTTATTCTAATTTTTCTCTCCTTTTTTCTTCCCTTTTTTCTCCAATTTTCTCCTTTTTTGTCTCCTTTTTTCTCCTTTTTTCCCTCCTTTTTTCTCATTTTTTTCTCTCCTTTTTTTTTTCTCATTTTTGTCTCCTTTTTCCCCTCCTTTTTTCTCCTTTTTTTCCTTCTTCCTCCCCTCCCCCACACATTTTTCCTTCTTTTTTTCCTCTTTTTTTTCCCTCCTTTCCCCCCTTTTTTATTTTGAACTCCAGTGGATAATGGGAAAAGGAAATGAGATTTTTTTTCCCCGTTTTCTTTAAAGATTTTTTCCACTGGTAAGTCATCCAGCATGACCAAGCAAATGTCTCTGCCATCCCCAATCTTATCTTTAGGAGAAGAGCCACGGATTTCCTACCAGAATATTATTCTTATTCTTTTTTCCCACATATATCTATGCCCAGAAAAATGCATTGGTATGGGGAATGTGCAGTGCAGAGCATCTACTTATGCAGCAATGTGCCTCTGTTAGCACTGAAGGAGAAATTCAAGGATCCTGCACAGCCTGGAATGTCCTCACTCTGAGTGCATGGAGGAGCTCAACACTTTCTGGGCTTTTTGGATTTTTTTTTTTTCCTTCCCTCTGGTGTTTCCAGCTTGGCCTTGTTTTTTAGCTATTAATAGTAAAATGTGTTCTGCTGTGGAAAGAAAAAAACCCCACACCCAACAGTCTTGTCCCTCCAATGACCCTAGGAGTGAGCTAGTGAAACATCAATACCTGATTACATTTGCCCTGCACAACATTGAGCCAGAGTGGTGGGGAAGGAAGGGGAATAGAGGAGCTCCATTTATCACAGAATCACAGAACCAGCCAGGTTGGAAAAGACCTCAGAGATCATCAAGTCCAACCTAGCACCTAATACCTAACACCTCCTGACAACTAAACCCTGGCTCCAAGGGACACATCCAAGCTTTTTTTGAACACCTCCAGGGATGGTGACTCCACCACCTCCCTGGGCAGCACATCCCATGGCCAATTACTCTTTCTGTGAAGAACTTTCTCCTCACCTCCAGCCTAAACCTCCCCTGGCACAGCTTGAGGCTGTGTCCTCTTGTTCTGGTGCTGGTTGCCTGGGAGAAGAGCCCAACCCCTCCTGGCTACAACCTCCCTTCAGGTAGTTGTAGACAGCAATGAGGTCTGCCCTGAGCCTCCTCTTCTCCAGGCTGAACACCCCCAGCTCCCTCAGCCTCTCCTCACAGGGCTGTGCTCCAGACCCCTCCCCAGCCTCATTGCCCTTCTCTGGACACATTAAGTATCTCAATGTACTTCTTAAATTGGGGGTTGAAGGCAGCTGAAGGATCTGTACAGCTGTAGATGTCTGCAGTGGTGTTGTGTCAGTGTGACCAACCTCAGCCAGCCTCCAGCCTGCCTGTTCTGGGCTTGTTGCAAGCCTGCTGGTGTATCCCCATGGCTGCTCTAAAGGAGGTCTACAAGAAAGTTGGGCAGGGACTTGTGGCAAGTGCTTGTAGGATGAGGGACAAGGGGTTTGGGCTGGAAGAGGGGAGACTGAGACTGGAGATGAGGAAGAAATTCTTTTCAGTGAGGGTAGGGAGATACTAGAACAGGTTGCCCATGGAGGCTGTGGATGCCTCCTGCCTGGAGGTGTTCAAGGCCAGGCTGGATGAAGCCTTGAGCAAGCTGGGCTGGTGGGAGGTGTCCCTGCCCATGGCAGGGGGCTGGGACAGATGAGCTTTCAGGTCCCTTCCAACGCAAACCATTCTGTGATTCTGCAGACACCTCCTTAAACAACAGTTAAATGCTTGTGCTCAGCAAGGAATGTAAGCATTGGAAGCAAGGTTTGCATTGAAAGGGGCTGCTCTGCTCTTCACTGGGACCATCAGGAGCTCCATTTCTTGCTTGCAGGTCACCACTATGAGCTCCATCAAGGTGTTAGGAGGAGGCATGGAGCCTGTGTTTGTCCCATCAAGGTGTTATGAGGAGGCATGGAGCCTGGGTTTGCTCCATCAAGGTGTTAGGAGGAGGCATGGACCTGGGTTTGCTCCATCAAGGTGTTAGGAGGGGGTATGGAGCCTGGGTTTGCTCCATCAAGGTGTTAGGAGGGGGCATGGAGCCTGGGTTTGCTCCATCAAGGTGTTATGAGGAGGTATGGAGCCTGGGTTTGCTCCATCAAGGTGTTATGAGGAGGTGTGGAGCCTGGGTTTGCTCCATCAAGGTGTTAGGAGGGGGCATGGAGCCTGGGTTTGCTCCATCAAGGTGTTAGGAGGGGGCATGGACCTGGGTTTGCTCCATCAAGGTGTTATGAGGAGGTATGGAGCCTGGGTTTGCTCCATCAAGGTGTTATGAGGAGGTATGGAGCCTGGGTTTGCTCCATCAAGGTATCCAAGCATTTGTATCACCTACAACATGAGAAGAAATTTAATCCTTTGTCTTACAGTATTTGGACCTTTTGTCCTCATGTTAAAGGAGATTTCACAGGGGACATTTGCCAAGGGCTTGCAGTGATAGGACCAGGGGCAATGGCTTTGAGCTGGAAGAGGGGAGATTGAGACTGGAGATGAGGATGAAATTCTCTGCAGTGAGGGTGGGGAGACACTGGAAGAGGTTACCCAGGGAGGCTGTGAACACCTCATTTCTGAGAGTGTTTCTGCCCAGGCTGGATGAGCATCCTGGGCTAGCAGAAGGTGTCTCTGCCTGTGGCTGGGGGGTTGGAACTGGATGATCTTTAAGGTCCCTTCCAACCCAAGTCCTTCTATAACTCTGCTCCTGGAGCATTTCCAGTCAGACCACAACTGCAGCATTAAGTTCACCTGGGCTCAGGTTCACCTGGCAAGGGGCTGAGTGCTGAAGCTGTAGAAAAGCTGAGATCTCTGCTGTGATCCATGAATCATCCGTCCTCAGCTGGACCCACCAGCCACAAGAGCTCTTTAAACCCCAGCACACAGTCAGCAATAATAGCTAATGAAAAAATGCATCCCTGGAGAAATAAAGCAGGTACTAAAAATGTATTTGTGAGGCACTTCTGTTGAGTCTAAAGGAGAGGCAAATATAGAATCAGAGAACCAGTCAGGGTTGGAAGGGACCTCAAGGCTCAGCCAGCTCCAACCCCCCTGCCATGGGCAGGGACACCTCACACCACAGCAGGTTGCTCACAGCCACATCCAGCCTGGCTGCAAAAACCTCCAGGGATGAGGCTTCCACCACCTCCCTGGGCAACCTCTGCCAGGCTCTCACCACCCTCATGGGGAACAACTTCTTCCTTACATCCAGTCTGAATCTCCCCACTTCCAGCTTTATTCCATTCCCCCCAGTCCTATCACTACCTGATATCCTCAAAAGTCCCTCCCCAGCTTTCTTGGAGTCCCCTTCAGATCCTGCAAGGCCACAAGAAGGTCTCCTGGGAGCCTTCTCCTCTCCACACTGCACAACCCCAACTTTCTCAGGCTGTCTCCAGAGCAGAGCAGCTCCAGCCCTCTGCTCATCCTCATGGCCCTTCTCTGGACACCTTCCAGCACCTCCAGATCCTTCCTGGAACAGAGGCTCCAGAACTGGACCCAGAGCTCCAGCTGTGGTCTGGCCACACTTCTCTTGCTGCAGCCCAGGCTCTGCTTGGCTCTCTGGGCTGCAAGTGCTCACTGCTGGCTCCTGCTGAGCTTCTCATTCCCCAGCACCCCCAAGTCCCTCTCCTCAGGGCTGCTCTCCAGCCAGTCCCTGCCCAGCCTGGATTTGTGCTTGGGATTGCCCTGACCCAGCTGCAGTACTTTGCCCTTGGTCTTGTTGAACCTCAGGAGGTTGTCATGGGCCCAGCTCTGCAGCCTGTCCAGGTCCCTCTGGATGGATCCCTTCCCTCCAGCCTGTCTGCTGCACCACACAGCTTGGTGTCATCAGCAAACCTGCTGAGGCTGCACTCAATGCCTCTGTCCATGGCACCAACAAAGATGTTGAACAAGCCTGGTCCCGGGGCTGAGCCCTGAGGGACTCCACTTGTCCCTGGCCTCCACTTGGACCTGGACCCTGCTGGCTGCGTTCTGACCTCAGATAAAATGAAGCAAAAAAAAAAAAAAAAAGAAGAGTTTTCCTCTTCTCACCATTCTTTTCAGTTTTTATTCCAAGCTGCAAGCCAACAAGGCCACCAAATTGTGCTCCTGGTCCTTTCATCCCCCTGCACTTGGAGCAGGAGCTGTCAGACATCTTCATGTCAGCAGACCTAAGAAGAAAGATTTCCCTTCCTCTTTGGTCTTCCTTCCTCCCCATCCTGTTCTGGGATTGCAAAGCTGAGCTAACCCTTCCCACCTCACACACAGACATGCTGACAGTGGTTTAGCTGTGTGAAGTGAGGCTTGCCTTACAGCCTTTGCTGTTGGACCACCTGAGGGTGGATCAGTCCACACAGCAAAGGCTGGGCAGGGGGAGGGCAGGTGTCTGAATGTCTTACCAACAGTCAAACAGGATGGGAAGCAGCTTCATGCAGGAGGACTCTGTGGAGTCCTGAGGGGTAATAAGTGATCCATGGGACAGCAATGTTCCCCTGTGGCCAAGAAGGCCAATGGGGTCCTGGGGGGCATTAAGAAGACTGTGGCCAGCAGAGCCAGGGAGGTTCTCCTCCCCCTCTACTCTGCCCTGCTGAGACCTCACCTGGAATATTGCATCCAGGTCTGGGCTCCCCAGTTCAAGAGGGACAGGGATCTGCTGGAGAATGTCCAAGGGAGGGCTCCAAGGATGCTGAAGGGACTGGAGCACCTGTGTGATAAGGAAAGGCTGAGAGACCTGGAGCTGTTTAGTCTGGACAAGAGAAGGCTGAGAGGAGATCTGATCAATAGTTACAAATATCTGAACGGGGGGAGGAGGGGCAAGAAGGGGCCAGGCTCTGTTCAGTGTTGTCCTGGGACAGGACAAGGGGCAGTGGACACAAACTGAACACAGGAAGTTCTGCTTCACCGTGAGGAGGAACTTCTTTGCTGTGAGGGTGCTGGAGCCCTGCAGCAGGCTGCCCAGAGAGGTTGTGGAGTCTCCTGCTCTGGGAGCTTTAAAGCCTTGCCTGGATGTAGTCTTGTGTGACCTGCCCGAGGCTACCCTGGTCTGGCAGGGGGGGCTGGACTGGATGATCTCCAGAGGTCCCTTCCAACCCCTCCATTCTGTGATGTGCTAAGAACATTTGCCTGCACACAGCCTGTAATGAACACCAGATGTCCTGGAAGCAGAGCTTGGCAGATCTGGGATTCACCTTTGCTTGCTTTTCAGACAGCTCTGTCCTAGGCAGGGTTCTCAGGGGCAGTGTCAAATAGCTGATGTTCAGAGGGAATTTGCTCAGGAGCTCTAGAAACAATGCAATACCTTACAAAAAAGCTTCATTTCCAGGCTTCTGATGACTTGGTAGTGTCTAGGAGGCAATCAGTGACTAGGGCCCTCCCCACCTCCTGCTCCAGTCTCTCCCCACCCTCACTCTAAAGCATTTCTTCCTCATCTCCAGTCTCAATCTCCCCTCTTCCAGCTCAAAGCCATTGTCCCTCATCCACAGCCTCCCTGGGCATCCTGTTTCAGTGTCTCACCACCCTCACTCTAAAGAATTTCTTCCTCATCTCCAGTCTCAGTCTTCCCTCTTCCAGCCTAGAGCCATTGCTCCTTGTCCTATCACTCCCAGCCCTTGTCCAAAGTCCCTCCCCAGCTCTCCTGTATCTCTTTTCAGGTACTGGAAGGCTGCTCTGAGGTCTCCCCTTCTCTTCTCCAGGCTGAGCAGCCCCAACTCTCATAGCCTGTCCTTCTCAGGAGGCTGCTGAGTGTTTCCAAAGCTGCTCCTGAAGTTCATGGAGACTTTCTCCCCAGCACATCTCTACTGTCTGCTATAAAGCAGAGAGCTCCAGGACTGCCCTTTCTTATAACCACTCATCTTAACTGGTGTCCTTGGGGTTGTAAATTGATGTGAGGGGAAGGTCAGAACAGCTTCAGCTACCTTTGACCACATCATAAATCTTTCCCAGGGCAGAAGGATTTGACATCACCATCAAGAAAGGCTGAACTGTGGCCTGGGTCCCTTTCCCCACTGAGTCAGTTGCTGTGGGACATGAGGGCTGCTCTCACCTGGGGGGTGTGGGGGGTCAAAGAGCTGCACACCATGCCCTGAACCAACCACTCCCCCACCAGGGACAGGCAAGGAAATCTCTAATTCCTCAGAGCTTGGTAATGCCACCCAAAGCAGGACAAGAGTGGTGCTGAATGGTGCCACATCCAGCTGGCAGCCAGGCACCAGTGGTGTCCCCCAGGGATCAGGGCTGGGCCCCATCCTGTTCAATATCTTTATTGATGATCTGGATGAGGGGATTGAGTCCATCATCAGTGAGTTTGCAGATGACAGCAAGTTAGGAGCAGGTGTGGAGCTGTTGGAGGGGAGGAGAGCCCTGCAGAGGGACCTGGCCAGGCTGGATGGCAGAGGCCAATGGGATGAGATTGAACAAGGCTGAGTGCAGGGTTCTACACTTTGGCCACAACAACCCCAGGCAGTGCTACAGGCTGGGGACAGAGTGGCTGAGAGCAGCCAGGCAGAGAGGGACCTGGGGGTGCTGGGTGACAGCAGCTGAACAGGAGCCAGCAGTGTGCCCAGGTGGGCAGGAGAGCCAATGGCATCCTGGCCTGGATCAGGAACAGTGTGGCCAGCAGGAGCAGGGAGGTTATTCTGTCCCTGTGCTCAGCACTGGTCAGGCCACACCTTGAGTGCTGTGTCCAGTTCTGGGCTCCTCAGTTCAAGAGAGATGTTGAGGGACTGGAAGGTGTCCAGAGAAGGGCAACAAAGCTGGGGAGGGGTCTGGAGCACAGCCCTGTGAGAGAGGCTGAGGGAGCTGGGGGTGTTTAGCCTGGAGAAGAGGAGGCTCAGGGCAGACCTCATTGCTGTCTACAGCTCCCTGAAGGGAGGTTGTAGCCAGGTGGGGGTTGGGCTCTTCTCCCAGGCAAGCAGCAGCAGAAGGAGGGGACACAGTCTCAAGCTGTGCCAGGGCAGGTCTAGGCTGGGGGTTAGGAGGAAGTTCTTCCCAGAGAGAGAGATTTGCCATTGGGATGTGCTGCCCAGGGAGGTGGTGGAGTCACCATCCCTGGAGATGTTCAAGAGAAGCCTGGATGAGGCACTTGGTGCCATGGTCTGGTTGATTGGATAGGGCTGGGTGCTAGGTTGGACTGGAGGATCTTGGAGGTCTCTTCCAACCTGGTTCATTCTGTGATTCTCTGATTCTATGATTCTATGATTCTGTGATTCTATGATTCTATGATTCTGTGATTCTATGATTCTGTAATTCTGTGA
Organism: Indicator indicator; assembly: GCF_027791375.1. NCBI lineage: Eukaryota > Metazoa > Chordata > Aves > Piciformes > Indicatoridae > Indicator > Indicator indicator. Next base: position 2,263,013 of record NC_072033.1, read on the forward strand.
TTCTGTGATTCTATGATTCTGTAATTCCGTGATTCTATGATTCTGTGATTCTGTGATTCTATGATTCTGTGATTCATTTTGTGCCTGTGCTATTACAACTGTTGCAGTCTGATTGCAGCCAGGCCAAAAAGTCATCTCTGAAATGAGGTGGAATGATCCTTTTCTGTCACCCTGCTGGGCAGGAATGGATCCTTACCTCCTGCACTTGCCACAGGCCCCTCCTTCACCCCAGTGCATGAGGCTGGTGGCTGTATGCTGTAATCAGGCTTCTGCTCAGGCTGGTGGTGTGAATCACTGTGGTGCTGGTGGTGGTGGAGAAGCAATTGCTGAGTTTGCCTCTCTCAGCTCCTTCTGAAAGAGGGATTTGTGTCTCCACAGGGGTTTGCTTATCATACTATCCAAATTTTATTACTTTTTTTTTTTTTTTGCACCATTCTCCCTTAAAATGAGGATTTCCTCCCTCTTGCCTTCGTGTTGTCATGGAAATTGCTTTCTTTGTTTGTTTGTTATTATTATTTTTGGGAATCCTACAGCCAGAAGTGTTCTGCCCTGCTTGCAGCTCGTGGTCAAAGCAGTTCTGTGGAGCTGATAAAAAGCTTGGCACCCACCCCAGAACTTCCAGGAGTGTGCTTAAAACATGGAGGTGCTGGAGTCTGTCCAGAGAAAGGCAACTAAGCTGGGGAAGGGTTTGGAGAACAAGGCTGGGGAGGAGCAGCTGAGGGACCTGGGGGTGTGCAGTGTGGAGAGGAAGAGGCTGAGGGAGACCTCATTGCTCTCTACAGCTCCCTGCAAGGAGGCTGCAGTGAGGTGGGGGTTGGTTCTTCTCCCTAGGATCAGGTGAGAGAAGGAGAGGAAATTTCCTGAAATTGTGCCAGGAGGGTTAGGTTGGAGATGAGGAAAAATATCTTTGCTGCAAGAGTGGTCAGGGATTGGCAGAGGCTGCCCAGGGAGGTGGTGGAGTCCCCATCCCTGGAGGCGTTCAAGAAAGCTGTGGCCATGGCACTTGGGGCCATGGTTTGGTGGCCATGGTGGGGTTGGGTTGCTGGTTGGACTCCATGATCTCAGAGGACTTTTCCAACCAGAATGATTTTATGATTCTGTGACTGATTTTCCTGTGTTCACTGTGTGTGTGTTCTCTCCCCAACCCCCAAGGGACTGAGCAGGCAGATTTCTGTGAAAGGGAGGGAAGTGCAGGAAGCAGATTGAGGGGACACCAGTCCCCAGCACCTACAGCAGCCCCAGCCTGTGCTCCTCTTCCCCACAGGGCTCTTTGCACCCTTGCTCTCCTGCAGTGCCCTTCACTTCCAGCTTAGGAGAGCTAAGCCAGGCAGGACAGCGAGGTCCCCTTGGGCTGCAGCCCAGGGTGATGTGTTCCTCAGCTGCTCCTCACTGCTGAGCTGTCTCCTCCTCTGAGCAGCTCCTGCAAGCCACCCCTCACTCCCTGCTTCACTCCCCAGTTTGGCAGCCTTGCTAATAGCTTCTTATTTTAGCTGCTGGAGGATTGTGTGTGACACTGAGATGCAAACACACTCACAGCTCACACCCTTCTGCAAAGCTCTCTTTTCCTGCATGCACAAGGCTCTGCTTCCAAGCCCTTTGCCTTCCCCTGCTTTTGAGGCTCTCAACTTCACAGCCTGATACTGGAAATGGTTGCACTGCTCATGAAGAGAGTCCTGTGTCCTGCTTGGGACCCTCCACAGCCCAGAAGGTGTGCTGCAGTTGGTGGGGAGCTGTGGGTTGTGATTGCAGTTTCAGTCATAGATTCATGCAATGGTTTGGGTTGGAAGGGAGCTTAAAGATCATCCAGTTCCAGTCCCCTGTTATAGGCAGGGACACCTCCCACTAGGAAAGTTTGCTCCAGGCCCCATCCAACCTGGCCTTCAACACCCCCAGGGATGGGGACTACACCTCCTCCCTGGGCAGCCTGTTCCAATCCCTGGTCACTCTTGCAGCTAAGAAATTTTGCCTCATCTCCAACCTAACCTCCCCTGGCACCATTTCAGGCCATTTCCTCTCCTTTTCTCACCTGGTCCTAGGGAGCAGAGCCCAACCCCCACCTCACTGCAACCTCCTTGCAGGGAGCTGTAGAGAGCAATGAGGTCTCCCCTCAGCCTCCTCTTTTCCACACTGCACACCCCCAGCTCCCTCAGCTGCTCCTCCCCAGCCCTGTTCTCCAGACCCTTCCCCAGCTTGGTTGCCTTTCTCTGGACACATTCAAGCACTTCAATATTTTAAGCACACTCCTGGAAGTTCTGGGGTGGGTGCCAAGCTTTCATCAGCTCCACAGAACTGCTTTGGCCACGAGCTGCTGTTCTCCAGACCCTCCACCAGCTTTAGCTTTGTTGCCCCTTGGCTTTGTTGCCTTTCTTGTCTGTAGATAGGAACAGAAGGAGACAGGCAGAGGTGTCCCACCCCAGGGTGGTTGTATGTGTAGATGGTCTTCAATCCAGTCAGGTAATTACTGTTAGCCATGCAGGAGAGTGCCCTGAGTGCTCTGCTCAAATCCCCACCTCAGTTTGCAGTTATTTGGTGAATTCAGACTGTGACAGAATGGGAAGGGACCCTCAAAGGTCATCTTGTCCAACTCCCCTGCAGAGAGCAGGGACACCCCAAACTAGATCAGGTTTCTCAGGACCCCATCCAGCCTGACCTTGAATATCTCCAGGGACAGAGCCTCCACCACCTCCCTGGGCAACCTCTTCCAGCATCTCACCACATTTCCCTCTTTAACTTTACCAAGTAAGAGAGGCCTCAGTGATTTTGGACTCAATGATCTTTGAGGTCTCTTCCAGCCTTCTTGATTCTATGATTCTCTGATTCCTGGAAGGGACACAGATTTATAGGGAAAATGAAGGAAAATGGGAGCTGGAAGCTCTGTCTTTAGGAGCTGCTTTTCTGCAGCTCCTCTCACAGGCAGACTGAGATAAAGTAATTAAACCAAAGGGACTGGAAATAAAGCAAAGAAGATCTTGAAGCTTGAACTTAGGTAATGAATGCTTGCCTCTCACATCTGCCTTTTGTTTGCAGCAGTCAGGTCTGCAGGGTGTATCAGCAAATAAGTGCAGGGAAATTGTGCATTCCCAAGCACTTGATTTCTCGTGTAGCCATTTGAATAATGCCAAATTGAGCATGAAGCTGACTGGATGCAATTGCTGTCATCAGAACACAAGAATGAGTGGGCTGGGGAAGGTTCTCCTCCTTCCCAGCAGTTGCCCAGGGAGGAGAACTGCTGAAAGGCAGAGGGAGGACACGACGATGCCATTGCCTGTGTGGTCCCAAGGCTCTCCTTCAGGGCACAGGCAGCAGGGGCTGGGTGCACTTTGCTTAGCTGCTGGAGGTCCAGCAGAATGTGGCAGCTCCAGGGAATGGAGCTCAGCTGGGTCCTCAGTGCTCCCTCACCCCCTTCCCTCTCCTAGCACCACTGATGCTCGTGCTGCTGGTGCCTGATGAAGAGCAAAGTGAATCAAGCTCAAGCCTGTGTGCTGCAGGCTCAAGGTCCCATCCAACCTGGCCTTCAGCACCTCCAGCAAGGGGATGCCCACAGCCTCCCTGGGCAACCTGCTCTGTCACAGGAAGAGGGCAGAGGAGAGAGAGAAAGAAGATGGCAGTCAAGAAGCTGGGCAGGAGCCAGCTGTGGCCACTGGCAGCCCAGAAGGCAGATGGTGTCCTGGGCTGTATCCAAAGCTGTGTGGCCAGCAGGTCAAGAGAGCTGATCCTCCCCTTCTGCTCTGCTCAGGTGAGACCTCACCTTGAGTGCTGCATCCAGCTCCAGGGCCCCCAACACAAGAGAGACATGGAGCTGATGGAGAGGTCCAGAGGAGGCCACAGAGATGATCAGAGGGCTGGAAAACCTCCCCTATGGGGACAGGCTGAGAGAGTTGGGGCTGTTCAGCCTGGAGAAGAGAAGGCTCCAGGGAGACCTTAGAGCTGCATTTCAATATCTGAAGGGGGCTGCAGGAAGGCTGGGGAGGGACTGTTCAGAAGGACCTGTGGGGATAGGATAAGAGGCAATGGTTTGCAACTGGAGCAGGGGAGATTTAGGTTGAACATCAGGAGGAAGTTCTGCACAGTGAGAGTGGTGAAATCCTGCAACAGGTTGCCCAGGGATTGGTTGAGGCAATCCCTGGAGACATTTTAAGGTTAAACTCCATGGGGCCCTGAGCAACCTGCTCTAGTTGAAGATGTCTTTGCTCACTGCAGAGGATTTGGACAAGAGGACCTCTGAGGGTCCTTTCCAACCCAATGCATTGTTTGATTCCCTGATTCCCATTGTTTTTGGAACATCAGCTCCTCAGGTTAGCACAAACCCCACCAAGTGCCATCAGGAGGCATCTGTGCTCCTCTTGGGCTCCGCCAGCAGAAGAACTGTCACAGCTGCAAGAAGTTTAACAAGATTAGGAAAAACCACTCAGAAAGAGGCTAAGGGAACTCCACACTGATCAATATTTCTCATTTGTCACCACATAAATAGTACCTCTTGAGCTGGTTAATTCCTGCTCCACCTGCCAAATAGCCCTTGCAGTAAATTAAATCCCCATGTTAATGGTGTGTGGATGTGGCTGACAGCCCAGCTGAAGCTGTCTGGGGGAAGATGTTCCCATCCACACCTGCCTCTTGTAAAACAAGGTGGCCTTTGTTACCATCTTACAGCAAAATGCCAAGGGATTGATTCAACCTGGGCTGAAAAAAAAAATGAATCCATGAAAAGAATGCAACCTGCTGTAGTGTGAGGTGTCCCTGCCCATGGCAGGAGGGGTTGGAACTGGATGAGCCTTGAGGTCCCTTCCAACCCTGACAATTCTGGGATTCTAGGATTCAAACATACAAATGGAAGTCAAGTGGCTGGTTGGGGTAAAACCTCAGCCCTGTGCTGCTGCAGGGCCAAAGCAGTGACCCTGCCCCTGACCTGGGCACACCTCAAATACTGGGTCCAGTTTTGGGCACTGGAGTACAAGAGAGACATTGAGGTGCTGGAATGGGTACAGAGAAGGACAATGAAGCTGGTGAGGAGAGGCTGAGGGAGCTGGGGGTGTTTAGGCTGAAGAAGAGGAGGTAGAGAGGAGACCTCACTGCTCTCCACAGCTACCTGAAAGGAGGTTGGAGTGAGGCTGGTTATGACCTCTTCCTCCAAGTAACTAACTACAGGACAAGAGGAAAGGGCCTCAAGCTGCACCAAAGGAGGTTTAGATTGGAGATTAGGAAGAATTTCTTTGCTGCAAGAGTGGTCAGGGATTGGAACAGGCTGCCCAGGGATGTGGTGGAGTCCCCATCCCTGGAGGTGCTCAAGAAAGCTGTGGACAGGGCACTTGGGGCCATGGTTTAGTGGCCATGGTGGTGTTGGATTGAAGAACTCAATGATCCTGGAGGGCTTCTCCAACTGAAACAATTCTCTGATTCTAGTGAATCATTTCCCTGCCCCTACTCTCCATCCCCAGTGGAGAAGAGGTTAAATATTTAGGACAGCAAACACCAGGATGAAAACTGGGAGGATGAGGAATCAATGCTCCCACAGTCCCTCCCCCATGGAAGGTGGTGCTGGTGGCACTGGGGCTGGTCCTGCTGCAGCAAATGCCAGGACAAGAGGAAAGGGCCTCAAGCTGCACCAAAGGAGGCTTAGATTGGAGATTAGGAAGAATTTCTTCACTGCAAGAGTGGTCAGGGTTTGGAACAGGATGCCCAGGGAGGTGGTGGAGTCCCCATTCCTTGAGGTGTTCAAGAAACCTAGGGACAGGGCACTTGGGAACGTGGTCTAGTGGGTATGGAGGTGTTGGGTAGAAGGCTGGACTTGATGATCTTAGAGAGCTTTGCCAACCTTAATGATTTTAGGATTTTTTTGGGTTTTTTTTTTTTTTTTTTGGTAAATTGTATGGCAGCAAAAAGATGTCTGAATTCTGAATGGTCAATGGTGTGGAGCTGAGCACAAGCAGTTCAGTTTTTCATAGACTCATAGAATTATGAAATGGGTTGGGTTGGAAGGGACCTGAAAGCTCATCTGGGCCCAGCACCCTGCCATGGGCAGGGACACCTCCCACCAGCACAGGTTCCTCAAGGTTGCTTCATCCAACCTGGCCTTGAACACCTCCAGGGAGGAGGCATCCACAGCCTCCCTGGGCAACCTGTTCCAGTGTCTCCCCACCCTCACTGTCAAGAATTTCTTCCTCATCTCCACTCTCACTCTCCCCTCTCCCAGCTCAAAGCCATTGTCCCTCGTCCTGGCACTCCCCAGCCCTTGTCAAAAGTCATTCCCCACTTTCTTGGGGTCAAGTCAAGGTTATCTGCAGGTCCAGAATCCTGAGTATTAATTTTGCCTTTAAAATCAGAATTTTATCTTTATTTGTTTGCTTTTCTGTCCTTCAAAAATCTCAACACAGTATCACAGGATGGTAGGAGTTGAAAGGGACCTGTGGCCACACCCAAAGAGTGGTTGTCAATGGCTCCATGTCCAAGTAGAGGCCAGGGACAAGTGGAGTCCCTCAGGGCTCAGCCCTGGGACCAGGCTTGTTCAACATCTTTGTTGGTGCCATGGACAGAGGCATTGAGTGCACCCTCAGCAGGTTTGCTGATGACACCAAGCTGTGTGGTGCAGCAACACTGAGGAGATCCATCCAGAGGACTGGACAGAGATCCATCAGACCGACAGCTGAGAGATCCATCCAGAGGGACCTGGACAGGCTGGAGGGAAGGGATCCATCCAGAGGGACCTGGACAGGCTGGAGAGGTGAGTCCATGACAACCTCCTGAGGTTCAACAAGACCAAGGGCAAGGTCCTGCAGCTGGGTCAGGGCAATCCCAAGCACAAATCCAGGCTGGGCAGGGACTGGCTGGAGAGCAACCCTGAGGAGAGGCACTTGAGGGTGCTGGGGGATGAGAAGCTCAGCAGGAGCCAGCAGTGAGCACTTGCAGCCCAGAGAGCCAAGCAGAGCCTGGGCTGCAGCAGGAGAAGTGTGGCCAGCAGGGCCAGGGAGGGGATTCTCCCCCTCTGCTCCACTCTGCTGAGACCACAGCTGGAGCTACTGGATCCAGGTCTGGAGCCTCTGTTCCAGGAAGGATCTGGAGGTGCTGGAAGGTGTCCAGAGAAGGGCCACGAGGATGAGCAGAGGGCTGGAGCTGCTCTCCTATGAGGACAGACTGAGAGAGTTGGGGTTGTGCAGTGTGGAGAGGAGAAGGCTCTGAGGAGACCTTCTTGTGGCCTTCCAGGATCTGAAGGGGGCTCCAAGAGAGCTGGGGAGGGACTTTTTAGGCTCTCAGGTAGTGACAGGACTGGGGGGAATGGAACAAAGCTGGAAGTGGGGAGATTCAGACTGGAGGTAAGGAAGAAGTTGTTCCCCATGAGGGTGGTGAGAGACTGGCAGAGGTTGCCCAGGGAGGTGGTGGAAGCCTCATCCCTGGAGGTTTTTGCAGCCAGGCTGGATGTGGCTGTGAGCAACCTGCTGTGGTGTGAGGTGTCCCTGCCCATGGCAGGGGGGTTGGAGCTGGCTGAGCCTTGAGATCCCTTCCAAAACTAACAATTCAATGTTCAAGGCAGGGGAGAGGCTGGCATGGATTATGGATTTGTGTATCCTGTTGTCACTTCTGTCCTTCTTTGCTCAGATGCAGTTTCTCTGCACATTGGGCATTGATTTCCCCCTGTGAAGTTGTCTGGAGATTTCATTCATGTCATGATCAATCTGCTTTGTTTATTCTTGTCGTTGCCTTTACACCATTTGTGTTCTTGGCTGCCTGTACTTGTGTTTGAGAAAGAGCAGTGAAGGAACAGTGGGTCTGACTTGGCTGCAGCACTGGTGTCATCCAACATGTTCCCTGCAAAGTTAGATTTACCAATAACCACTGAGCGTGTCGTAGAGTCTTCTTCCAGTCCTGCAGAAAAGGGCTTGGGGCTGCTGGTGGGGGAGAAGCCAGACAGGAGCCAGCAATGGGCACTGGCAGCCCAGAAGGCCAAGGGCAACCTGGGCTGCATCCAGAGCAGCATAGCCAGGGATGGAGAGAGGGGATCCTGACCCTCTGCTCTGCAAGTTCAGCAGGAGCAGGGCAGGCTCGGCAGGGGCAGGGCAGGCTCGGCAGGAGCAGGGCAGGCTCAGGAGGAGCAGGGCAGGCTCGGCAGGAGCAGGGCAGGCTCGGCAGGGGCAGGGCAGGCTCAGGAGGAGCAGGGCACGCTCAGGAGGAGCAGGGCAGGCTCGGCAGGAGCAGGGCAGGCTCAGGAGGAGCAGGGCAGGCTCGGCAGGAGCAGGGCAGGCTCGGCAGGAGCAGGGCAGGCTCAGGAGGAGCAGGGCAGGCTCGGCAGGAGCAGGGCAGGCTCAGGAGGAGCAGGGCAGGCTCGGCAGGAGCAGGGCAGGCTCAGGAGGAGCAGGGCAGGCTCGGCAGGAGCAGGGCAGGCTCAGGAGGAGCAGGGCAGGCTCGGCAGGAGCAGGGCAGGCTCAGGAGGAGCAGGGCAGGCTCGGCAGGAGCAGGGCAGGCTCAGGAGGAGCAGGGCAGGCTCGGCAGGAGCAGGGCAGGCTCAGGAGGAGCAGGGCAGGCTCAGGAGGAGCAGGGCAGGCTCGGCAGGAGCAGGGCAGCTCGAGGAGCAGGCAGGCAGGAGCAGGGCAGGCTCGGCAGGAGCAGGGCAGGCTCAGGAGGAGCAGGGCAGGCTCGGCAGGAGCAGGGCAGGCTCAGGAGGAGCAGGGCAGGCTCGGCAGGAGCAGGGCAGGCTCAGGAGGAGCAGGGCAGGCTCGGCAGGAGCAGGGCAGGCTCGGCAGGAGCAGGGCAGGCTCAGGAGGAGCAGGGCAGCTCAGGAGCAGGCAGGCTCAGGAGCAGGCAGCTCGGAGGAGCAGGGCAGGCTCGGCAGGAGCAGGGCAGGCTCGGCAGGAGCAGGGCAGGCTCGGCAGGAGCAGGGCAGGCTCGGCAGGAGCAGGGCAAGCTCAGGAGGAGCAGGGCAGGCTCGGCAGGAGCAGGGCAGGCTCGGCAGGAGCAGGGCAGGCTCGGCAGGAGCAGGGCAGGCTCAGGAGGAGCAGGGCAGGCTCGGCAGGAGCAGGGCAGGCTCGGCAGGAGCAGGGCAGGCTCGGCAGGAGCAGGGCAGGCTCGGCAGGAGCAGGGCTTTACCACCCCTCTGTCAGCAGAGACAGGGGCATTCAGCACTGAAGTCTCCAGGTTGGTTTATTTTCCCTTCAGCAGTTAGATGCCATAAGCAAATTATAACTTCCAAAGGGTTTGCTGAAGGAAAATATTAAATGCCCAGAAAGAGGTTTGAGGTTAGTATCAAGGGAGCACTGCCATGTAGCTGTCCAGTAGAGCTGACTGTACCTAGAGGCCTTACAACCATAAGAACAACCTTCACCACCTGATTTTTGAGGCTGGAACCCTCTCACCTCTATCCCAAGGACCCTTTTGCTTCTGTCCCACTGTGGGGTTTACTCAGATTCCCACATCAGCCTCTAACAGCATCCCAGAGGGATGGGAGAGGAAAAAAAAAAAAAAACAAAAAACCACTCGTATTAAAAACTCAACACCCAACCCACAGAGCCAAGCAGCTTCATGGCAGGATGAAGTTTATGCAAACAGAGCTCTACAACAACAACAACAACAACAAAACCCACCCCAGAATTAATAAAACATATCCTGGCCATGCATTATGAAACACATCTGCCTGCAGAGTGCCATGCCAGCTTTCATTTTCCCTTTGGCTTGGGAGAGCTGGTGGGGATGGAAATGCCTGCATGCATTGGTGAGCAGCCACCTGCAGATGTCTGCACACACCTTCTTCCTCCCCCTCTGCCTCTTCTAATTAGGGGGGTGGGGGGGGAGGGGGTCCTGACTCCAGCAGAGGATTTGTGGGAGGGGGCTGGGAGTGCCCAGTTGTTGTTGTTGCTTTTTTAACACCTTGGAGATTTGATGTGAGCAGCCTGAATCCAGATGGAGGTGCAAAGAAATAAATCATAGAATGGTCTGGGTTGGAAGGGAGCTCCAAAGCTCATCCAGTCCAACCCCCTGCAGTCAGCAGGGACATCCTCCACTACATCAGGTTGCCCTGAGCCCTGTCCAGCCTCACCTTGAGTATCTCCAGGGATAAGGCTTCCACCACCTCCCTGGGCAACCTGTTGCAGTGTTCCACCACCCTTATGGTGCAGAATTTGTTCCTCATATCCAATCTCAATCTGCTCTGCTCTAGTTTGAAGCCATTGCTTGTGGTAGAGTTTTTCCTACTAGATGTTTCTTTGGATTAAGAGAGGACTTTCTCTCCCTAAATAAGTGTGTAAGAGTCCCTCTTTTTCTGTATTCATTCCAACTAACAGAAAAATTCATTGAGAAGAGCCATAGAAATCAAAGTGTTTGAGTCAGGCATCTTGATGCTGCAGGTGACCATTCCTGACCCTCTTTGGATTAGAATCATAGAGATGTTTGGGTTGGAAAAGGCCTCTGAGATCATCCAGTCCAACCAGCAACCCAACCCCACCATGGCCACCAAGCCATGGCCCCAGCTGCCATGGCCACACATTTCTTGACCACCTCCAGGGATGGGGACTCCACCTCCTCCCTGGGCAGCCTGTGCCAGTGTCTGACCAATCTTGCAGCAAAGAAATTTTTCCTCATCTCTAACCTAAGCCTCTCCTGGCACCATTTCAGGCCATTTCCTCTCCTTCTAGCACCTGAGACTAGAGAGAAGAGCCCAACCCCCACCTGACTGCTACCTCCTTTCAGGGAGCTGTAGAGAGCAATGAGCTCTCCCCTCAGCCTCCTCTTCTCCACACTAAACACCCCCAATTCTCCAACTTAAACCTCCCTGCAGGATCCTTTCTAACCAGTTTCAGTTTCAGGTCTTAACTTTTTCTTTTTCCTGTACTGGAGATTGGTGAAACCACACTTTGAGCACTGGGTTCAGCTTTGGGGCCCTGACTCCAAGAAGGACATTGAGGGGCAGGTCCAGAGAAGGGCAACAAAGCTGGGGAAGGGTCTGGAGAAGAGAGCTGGGGAGGAGCAGCTGAGGCAACTGGGGGTGTTTAGTGTGGAGAAGAGGAGGCTGAGGGGAGACCTCATTGCTCTCTACAGCTCCCTGCAAGGAGGTTGCAGTGAGGTGGGGGTTGGGCTCTTCTCTCTAGTCTCAGGTGCTAGAAGGAGAGGAAATGGCCTGAAATTGTGCCAGGAGAGGCGTAGTTTGGAGATGAGGAAAAATTTCTTTGCTACAAGAGGGGTCAGGGTTTGGAACAGGCTGCCCAGGGAGGTGGTGGAGTCCCCATCCCTGGAGGTGCTCAAGAAAGCTGTGGACAGGGCACTTGGGGCCATGGTTTAGTGGCCATGGTGGGGTTGGATTGAACTGAAACAATTCTCTGATTCTAGTGAATCCTTTCCCTGCCCCAACTCTCCATCCCCAGTGAAGAAGAGGTTAAATATTTAAGGCAGCAAACACCAGGAGGAAAACTGGGAGGATGAGGAATCAATGCTCCCACAGTCCCTCCCCCATGGAAGGTGGTGCTGGTGGCACTGGGTGCAGTAAATGCTGCAGCAAATGCCAGGCAGCTCCTTGCAGGGAAACCTTCTGCTCAGCATCAAACTGCTGCTTGCACTTTCAAAGTCAGGCTGCAGCACAGCATCGCTGTGCAAGTGACAGAGCCTCCCTGCCATAAATATTTGAACAGCTGTTTGTTAATTTTTGTTACTCTCAATGTGCATTAATTGCTATTTTATTATCAACTTCAGCTTCTATTAGCTTAGGATTTACATCTTCAATGATACAATCAGGCTGCCTTGAATAAAACATTTGGTAACCTAGAGGAGTTCATTAAATCCTTGAAGGTGAACTGACAGAGGGAAGGCAGCATAAAGATGCTGATGGGTGTCAGGACTGCAAGGAGACTCATTTGGAGCTTTAGGAATACAACTCTGCACATTTCAGACAGTTCAGCCTCAGACAGATTGGGATAAATCCTGCTGCTTTGGGGAATGCTGTGCTTCCCTTCTCAGCTCACACTAATAGTTCGACTTCTGCACCTATCCTCTCCCCCCTCGAACATTAATGAGCACAAGAAGGACATGGAACTGTTGGAGCAGGTCCAGAGAAGGCAAAGAAGATGATCAGAGGGATGGAGAAACTCCCTTGTGAAGAGATACTGAGAGAGCTGGGGCTGTTCAGCCTGAAGAGAAGCCTCCAGGGAGACCTTAGAGCAGCCTTCCAGTACCTGAAGGGAGCTCCAGGAGAGCTGGGGAGGGACTTTGGACAAGGGCTGGGAGTGACAGGATGAGGGACAATGGCTTTGAGCTGGAAGAGAGGAGATTGAGAGTAGGGATGAGGAAGAAATTCTTTAGAGCGAGGGTGGGGAGACACTGGAACAGGGATGTCCCCTCCCTGGAGGTGTTCAAGGCCAGGCTGGATGAGACCTTGAGCAAGCTGGGCTGGTGGGAAGTGTCCCTGCCCATGGCATGGGGGGGTGGAACTGAATGATCTTGAAGGTCTCTTCCAACCCAAACCATTCCATTTTGATTATTAATCACACAACCAGCTGCAGCCATACTGAAGCAGCCCTCTGTATGTTGCTGTGTCACCTAATTAACCTGATTGCTGTGGGACTATCCCTGTGCTCCCAGCATGGGTGCTTGCAGCTGTGGCACAGCTACCACAGCCAACCCAGGCCTCTGAGCCCAAGGGCAGGGTGGAGTTAAGCTGCAGGTGTGCTGCTGGCTCCCATCCAGCAAGAGGTGTGGGAGATTTACCCAAGGGTGGATGGAAATCCATGGAAAAGTTTATGTCTGGAGTCACACTGCCAATGGCACTGCACCTACTGCAATAACAGGGGAGACAGAACGAGCCCCAGAGGGCAGGTGTGCTCATCTGCCAGGAGACAAGTGATTAGTTAGTCTTAATTATTCACACATGATGGGATTAATTATCATCTGTGTGCAGGTTAATGAGTGCACAGCTGAGCCTCCTTTCTGGCTCAGGTTTAAAGCCTTGCTCTCTTCTGGATGCTCTCTGCAGGCTCTTGCCCCATGCAGCCACCCTGGGTGATGAGTTCATGAGTGCACAGCTGAGCCTCCTTTTTGGCTCAGGTCTAAAGTCTTGGTCTCTCCTGGCTGCTCTTTGCAGGCTCTTGCCCCATGCAGCCACCCTGGGTGACCTGCAGCAGCAGATGAGGGCAGTGGAGCACTGGAACAGGTTGCCCAGGGAGGTGGTTGAGGTCCTTTCCCTGGAGATATTCAAGGTGAGGCTCAACAGGGCTCTGAGCAACCTGATCTAGTTGAGGATGTCCCTGCTGATTGCAGGGGGTTGGACTGGGTGACTTTTAGAGGTCCCTTCCAATCCAGACCATTCCATGATTCTGTGACTCCATGACACAAGAGAGGGAGGGTGAGAGGTGCAGGTTTTGGGATTACCAAGTGCTCTGTGCACTAAAAAAGGGGAATTCTGGCAGTGGAACAGAACAGCCAGAGCCATTCCTTGGCTCTGTCAGGAAATCTGGCACAGGAGCTGATCTGCAGGACTTTGGTCAGAGCTGCTTTTTGTTGTAGCAATCTGGCACAGGCAGAGGATGGAGCACCAGGAAAGCTTCTGGCTCTGCTCCTCTATAGGATGCTGACATCCAAGTGCAAGGTCCTGCAGCTGGGTCAGGGCAATCCCAAACACCAAGCACAGGCTGGGCAGGGACTGGCTGGAGAGCAGCCCTGAAGAAAAGGCCTTGGGGGTGCTGAGGGAGGAGAAGCTCAGCAGGAGCCAGCAGTGAGCACTTGCAGCCCAGAGAGCCAAGCAGAGCCTGGGCTGCAGCAGGAGAAGTGTGGCCAGCAGGGCCAGGGAGGGGATTCTGCCCCTCTGCTCCACTCTGCTCAGACCACAGCTGGAGCTCTGGGTCCAGTTCTGGAGCCTCTGTTCCAGGAAGGCTCTGGAGGTGCTGGAAGGTGTCCAGAGAAGGGCCATGAGGATGAGCAGAGGGCTGGAGCTGCTCTGCTCTGGAGACAGCCTGAGAGAGTTGGGGTTGTGCAGTGTGGAGAGGAGAAGGCTCCCAGGAGACCTTCTTGTGGCCTTGCAGGATCTGAAGGGGGCTCCAAGAAAGCTGGGGAAGGACTTTTTAGACTCTCAGGTAGTGACAGAACTGGGGGGAATGGAATAAAGCTGGAAGTGTGGAGATTCAGACTGGATGTTAGGAAGAAGTTGTTCCCCATGAGGGTGGTGAGAGCCGGGAATGGGTTGCCCAGGGAGGTGTTTGCAGCCAGGCTGGATGAGGCTCTGGCCAGCATGCTCTAGTGTGAGGTGTCCTTGCCCATGGCAGGGGGGTTGGAGCTGGCTGTGCCTTGAGGTCCCTTCCAACCCTGACTGATTCCATGATTCTGTGACATCATGGCCGTGTTCCAGGGCTGGGGACAGAGAGAGTTGGGCAAAGGCAGAAGCTTGTGTTCTGAATTTAGAGGACTGAACAAATAAACACATGAGTGAGAAAATAGCACAGGGCTTAATGCAGAGACAGGGCTCTCTGAAGTATGATGGGAGAGGTTCATTTAATCCCAGAGAGACTCAAAGGGATAACAGCACTGAGGCAGCTCTCCAGACCTCCTGGCCCTTGCCTGCTGGGGGTTGTGTGGGCTTCTGGGTGATGGATTCATCTGCAGAGCTAGGGGGGAATTGGATGATCCAGATGGCTCCCAGTGAGATTTAGGGGTGAATTGATTTCACTCCAGGTAGTTAAATCTGATGCCTCTGTCCTTTGGGTCTTCTGTTTTTGAGCTTGATCCAAGCCAGTGATGAGCACAAGGCTTGGTTTGGTTTTGTTTTCCTGGGAGGGGATGTTTAGTGGCTTTACATGAAGTGGTCTTGGCAAGCCAGAGGAGCAGGGGGAGGGGGCTGCTAGAACAGGGAGTGCTGGGGTCAGCTGCTCCTGCACGGGGGGAGTGCTGCTGGCAAAGCTCTTGCTGCTGCTGGTAGGGGCATGCTGGCCCTGGAAAAGGTCTCTCCAGGGCATAGTCACATCAGCACCTCCCTCTGTTTTGTTTTGACTGCTAGACATTGCCTGCAAAAAAAAAAAATAGTCTAGGGAATGCTGCCTGTTGTGAGGTTTAATGTGGTTACAAGAAGGATATTCAGGAGCTGGAGCAGATCCAGAGAAGGGCAACAAAGCTGGGGGAGGGTCTGGAGAACAGGACTTGGGAGGAGCAGCTGAGGGAGCTGGGGGTGTTCAGTCTGGAGAGGAGGAGGCTGAGGGGAGATCTCATTTTTCTCTACAACACCTCAAAGAAGGTTGCAGTCAGGTGGGGGTTGGGCTCTTCTCCCTAGGATCAGGTGCTAGAAGGAGAGGAAATGGCCTGAAATTGTGCCAGGGGAGGGTTAGGTTGGACACTAAGGAAAAATTTCATTGCTGCAAGAGTGGTCAGGGGTTGGAACAGATGTGGTGCTTGGGGATATGGTTTGGAGGTGAACCTTGTAGAATAGGGTCAGTGGTTGGACTGGACGATCCCAGAAGTCTTTTCCAACCTGAATGATTCTATCAAATCCATCCCTCCATTCCCTGGCTGGAGCTCTCATTTTGGACCAGGAGTCCCCATCCCTGGAGGTGTTCAAGAAACCTGTGGCCATGGCACTCTGGGACATGGTTTAATGGTGAGAGGTCTGGAGCACAGCCCTGTGAGGAGAGGCTGAGGGAGCTGGGGGTGTTTAGCCTGGAGAAGAGGAGGCTCAGGGCAGACCTCATTGCTGTCTACAACTACCTGAAGGGAGGTTGTGGCCAGGTGGGGGTTGGGCTCTGCTCCCAGGCAACCAGCACCAGAACAAGAGGACACAGTCTCAAGCTGTGCCAGGGGAAGTTTAGGCTGGAGGTGAGGAGAAAGTTCTTCCCAGAAAGACTAATTGGCCATGGGATATGCTGCCCAGGGAGGTGGTGGAGTCACCATCCCTGGAGGTGTTCAAAAAAAGCTTGGATGTGTCCCTTGGAGCCAGGGTTTAGTTGTCAGGAGGTGCTGGGTGCACTCTGAGGTCTTTTCCAACCTGGCTGGTTCTATGATTCTATGATTCTGTGATAATGGCCACGGTGGTGCTGGGTTGCTGGTTGGACTGGATGATCTCAGGAGGCCTCTTCCAACCCAAACAATCCTGTGACTCCATGATTATCTAACGCCCAGGTTTGGGAAGGACAGGGACAGGCGGAGGAGGAAGACAACATGGGAGGCAAGGAGTGGGAAACTGGGAGCATAGCAGCCACTGGGAGTGGGAGGAGCAGACACATCCCTGAGTTTGAGCTGTGCCTCTCTGTTTCTGCAGCATAGCACAGCTGGGCAGAGCCACCAGGCTGGTAACTCCCCAGCCAGCAGCCTGGGCTGGCAGCCACCCCTGAGCCATCCCTCAAGAACTGCAGCATGAGCACTGCTGAAGTGTGCTGAGGGGACTAGGAGGGGGTGGGGGAGAGGGGAGAGCTGTGGTGTACCCCTCTATCAGCTTGGACATGGATACTTTAATTACATTAATTAGGTGGGCACTCTTTCCATGGCAATTGTGCAGTGGTGGCTGTTTAAAGTCTGTTTAAATGTTTGCAGAGCTTTTATGGCTGCTAATTAACAACCAAAGGCAGATCTGCAGCCTGCAAGATCACACAGATTTGGAGCTTGGGTTGTTCTTTTTTTGGGTGCACCTACCCTTTGCCATCCTACATAGCCCAGCAGTGTCCCTGCTGGCAAGCAGTGACCACTCTGCCCACCCTAAGGAGATCATTCCCATGGGCTGATGGCAGCTGGAGAGGGGGAGGGGTCTTCTATTTGGGGAACATGGTTCTGTGGTCAGTCAAGCCCCCCAGTGAAATCTGGATCTAAGCAAGGGTACTGGAGTGCTGCATCCTGCTCTGGAGTCCCCAGCATAAGAGGGACCTGGATCTGATGGGGAGGGTTCAGAGGAGGCCACAAAGATGATCAGAGGGCTAGAGAAGCTCTCCTACAAGGACAGGCTGAGGGAGTTGTGACTGTTCAGACTGGAAAAGAGAAGGCTTCAGGGAGAGCTGAAGGGGGCTAAAGGAGAGAGGTGAACAGGGACTAGGGGCAGTGGTGGTAGGAGAAGGAGATTGCCTTTTGAACTAGAGCAGGGTAGATTTAGACTGGAGATGAGGAAAAAGCTCTTTGCTATGAGGGTGGTGAGGCACTGGAACAGGTTGGGTTGGGTTGGAAAGGACCTTAAATGTCATCCAGCTCCAACCCCCTGCCCTGGGCAGGGACACCTCCCACCAGCCCAGGTTCCTCAAGGTTGCTTCATCCAACCAGTCCTTGAACACCTCCAGGGAGAAAGCATCCACAACCTCCCTGGACAACCTGTGCCAGTGTCTCCCCACCCTCACTCTCAAGAATTTCTTCCTCATCTCCAGTCTCAATCTCCCCTCTTCCAGCTCAAAGCCATTGTCCCTCATCCTGGCACTCCCCAGCCCTTGTCAAAAGTCCCTCCCCAACCCTTGTCCCAAAAGTCCCTCCCCAGCTCTCCTGGAGCTCCTTCAGGCACTGGAAGGCCACCCCAGGCAGTGTCACAGCTGCCCTCTGTCCTTTCTATTGCCAGCCCTAGAGAGCACACTGAGACCCCCAACAGTCTGCTTATAAACCAACAAAGTTTAATCTTCCAGGTTTTTGGTTTTGTTTTGTTTTTTTTTTTTCATCTTCTGACTTTCAGTATAAATTACCTCATCTGAGGTGTCACTAGAAATTGATTTGTTATGCTAAACACTTGCCAAATAAATAATGAGCTCCCAAATTAGTCTCCCTGCCATAAGACAAGGAGTGAATTATTTCCAGCCATTCCTTTTATCATGCAAGGATTAAATTATTTCAGTGCTCTGATTCCCAGGGCTGGGCTGTCTCCTAAAAAATGTGCTGGTGACACTTAAAAAACACCAAGCTCCTCACCCCCACCACCACTCCCTACCCCCCCCCCCATGCTCTTTTATGATATTAAATGTCACCACTTCCCTCATTTTATCACATTATTACAGCCTTTTCTTGCCTGGAAGGAATCAAATTAATGAAAACTGAAAGAATCCGAGGTGTCTGCCTCTGCATCTCTCATAAAATCATCCTCCACCTTGCAGAAGAAGTTCTGAGGTGATGCCACCAGGCAAAAAGACCAAACCAATTTAAATAAGGCTGATTGCAGCCTTTCCAAGCACAACTCTCACCACCACCCTCAAAAAATCCCATTTAAATAAATAAATATATATATATATATATAAAAAAATGAAAAGAACAACATTGATGCTTCTTTTAAGAGAGGAGGAAATTTATTTAGCATGAATGTTTTCTTTTCTTTGCTGTGCTGAGGTGGAGCAAACTTGCTGCTGAGATGTCTCCATGGTGGTTTTAAACCCCTGGGGTTTCCCTTGCTTTGTGGACAGCTTTGTGGCTGTGGTTAGTAGGGTCCAAAGAGGTTCTCCAGCCTCTCTACTCTGCCCTTCTGAGGCCACATCTGGAAGGTTGTGTCCAGTTCTGGGCCCCTGAGCTCAAGAAGGACCTCAGGGAACTGCTTGAGAGAGTCCAGCACAGAGTCACAAAGATGCTGAAGGCAGTGGAACATCTTCCTCATGAGGAGAGCCTGAGGGAGCCCAGGGCAGGGGGGTTGGAACTGGATGATCTTTAAGGCCCTTTCCAAGCTAACCCATTCTGTGGTTCTACCTGAAGGGAGGCTGTAGCCAGGTGGGGGTTGGGCTCTTCTCCCAGGCAAGCAGCACCAGAAGGAGAGGACACAGTCTCAAGCTGTGCCAGGGGAGGTTTAGGTTGGGTGTGAGGAAGAAATTCTTCCCAAAAAGAGAGCTTGGCCATTGGGATGTGCTGCCCAGGGAGGTGGTGGAGTCACCATCCCTGGAAGTGTTTAAAACCAGACTTGATTAGAAGGTGTTGGGTGATAGGTTGGACTTGATGATCTCTGAGGTCTTTTCCAACCTGGTTCATTCTGGGATTTAGAGGGACAGAGAAGGGAGGCCTTGGAGCAGGCATTCAGTGGCCTAAGGCACAGTGAAAGCAGAGGATTATTTTTGCTGCGTTTTGCAGTCATCTGCAAGCCCAGGGCATGCCAACTGGTGCATGCAACTGGTCTAGGGCATGCCAACTGGTGCATGCAACTGGTCCAGGGCATGGCAACTGGTGCATGCAACTGGTCTAGGGCATGCCAACTGGTGCATGCAACTGGTTTAGGGCATGCCAACTGGTGCATGCAACTGGTCTAGGGCATCAGAGCCCTCTGCAGAGAGGGTTTTGGGTTTTCTTTCTCCCTCAGTGACTCTCTGACAACATTGCTCCCCAGGAAGCTGATGTCTCTCTGCAACACACACAGTGTTGCACCTTCTGCCAGGTCCAAAGTGCTTGTCAAGATGCAGATCTCTGAGGTCTCTTCCAACCTGGTTAATTCTGTGATTCTGCAGGCTCTGACCGCAGGGACAGCTTTGGTTATGCCAACAGCCCACTTCCAGCTAGCCAAGGGGGCTGGTCCCATTTGGGTGGGTGGCTTTTGCTGTGTGCTTGGGGCCAGTGGTAAAGGCTCTGGGGCAGCCTGGGCTTCCCTACCCTCCACAAAGCCATCAAGGGCTGACCTCAAAGGTCTTTTTCCAACCTGGTTTATTCTGTGACTCTATACGGGGCACTGCAGAGCCAGAGAGCACATCCTGTGAGCCCTGGACACCAGGCACACATTCTCCTGGCCTTGCCCTGGGGCTGTCTGGTGTCACCACAGCAGGAGCAGCAGCACAGGAGGTGGTGTGGCCACGCAGTCTCCTCACCCAGGCAGGGAAATTGTGCATTCAGACCCTGCTGCTGCCAGTACCTCTCCTGCCAGCTGCTGCCCAGGCAGCCTCTGTGACCTGGAACCAGGAGCCTGAGTCTTTAAAAAGCATGAAAATGGCTACAGCCACTTGGCAACTCCACACCCTGATGCATTTTCCATGCTTTTTAACTGCTTCCTGCCTTTTTTATTTATTTTTTTTTAAATAGCCACAATTTTTTAAAATTTTTTTTTTGGTCCCTTCTACAACTGGAAGTGCTTGCTTTACACATTCATTTCTTCCAGGTTTTCTCCCAAAAAAGAGCTTCCTTAAAGCTGATTGAGGTAGTCCTGCTCAGGGTTGATGTTCCCTTGCAGAAATCAGGTGATTGCTTCCAACCAACTCAAGGCAGACTGGCAAATGGATCTCTCTAGGGAAGCCTGGACCTGTTTGTATAGGTCTGCAGGGGTTGTTTTGTTGGTTTTTCTTCCCCCTGGCAATTCCCAGCTCTGCTGCCATTTCTGTGGGGGTGTGGAGGACAGAGACCCTGGAGTGAGCTGGACATACTCTAAAGCTTGAGGGTGGCAGCTGCTGCCAAACGTTATTCAGCTTCCCAGCCCAAAATGAGTGCTCCTGTCAGGGGATGGAGGGATGGATTTGATAGAATCATTCAGGTTGGAAAAGACTCCTGGGATCATCCAGTCCAACCACTGACCCTGCTCTACAAGGTTCACCTCCAAAACCATATCCCCAAGCACCACATCTGTTCCAACCCCTGACCACTCTTGCAGCTAAGAAATCTTTCCCTGATGTTCAACCTAACCCTCCCCTGGCACCATTTCAGGCCATTTCCTCTCCTTCTAGCACCTGATCCTAGGGAGAAGAGCCCAACCCCCACCTCACTGCAACCTCCTTGCAGGGAGCTGTAGAGAGCAATGAGGTCTCCCCTCAGCCTCCTCTTCTCCAGAACACCCCCAGCTCCCTCAGCTGCTGCTCTTCCTAAGTTCTGTTCTCCAGAGCCTTCCCCAGCTTTGTTGCCCAAGCTGCTCAGTGCTGGGCTGGTGTGAGGAGCAGACAGGACTCTGCTCAGCAATTCAGGAGAACACCCCAGTGCTGCCAGCAGGGTTTCCAGCACAAATCCACACCACAGCCCCACACCAGCTAGTGGGAAGCAAATGAGCTGTGCCCCAGCCTCAACCAGCACAGACATTGCCACGTGTGGCTTTGTTGTACAGCACTTAAACTGAGCCCTCTGACTAATTAGCACTGTCAGGGTGGTGTAATGGGGCTGGAGCAGAGCAGGGAGATAAATGTAGCTGCATTCAGGCTTGTTTCTTTTTCAGGAGCAGTGTGGGTTTGAAATATCAGGAGCCTGAGGCTGTCTTATAATGGTCGATAGCCACAGCTGAGAGCTGCTCCCAGTGCAGCTCATGCACAGAGCCCTGTGCAAGCCTCAGCCCAAGGTCCAAAGGCAAACCAAGGATTTGTGGATGTTAATGGGAGGGCCACAGCACAGGAAGGGCTTTGCCAAAAGGAAAAGAGCAGTTTCAAATTGCCAGCATGTCCCTGCTCTTCACAGATCCACAAAGTGGTTTGGGTTGGAAGGGACCTTCAAGGTCAGCCAGTTCCAACTCCCCTGCCACAGGCAGGGACACCTCCCACCAGCCCAGGATGCTCAAGGTCTCATCCAGCCTGCCCTTGAGCACCTCCAGGCAGGGGACATCCACAACCTTCCTGTGCAACCTGTTCCAGTGTCTCCCCACCCTCACTGCAAAGAATTTCTTCCTCATCTCCACAGAATCACAGAATCAGTAAGGTTGGAAAAGACTTCAAGGATCAAGTCTCAATCTCCTCTCTTCCAGCTCACAGCCATTGTCCCTCATCCTGTCACTCCCAGCCCTTGTCAAAAGTCCCTTCCCAGTTCTCCTGGAGCTCCTTCAGGTACTGGAAGGCTGCTCTGAGCTGTTCCTGGAGCCTTCTCTTCTCCAGGCTGAACATCTCCAACCCTCTCAGCCTGTCCCCATAGGAGAGGTTCTCCATCCCCCTGATCATCTTCATGGCCTCCTCTGGTGCTGGGGGGCACCAGACCTGGACACAGTACTCCAGGTAGGGTCTCACTTTCTTCCCAGGCTTCTCAGCTCTTTCCCACATTTCTTATCAGTGCCCTCATTTCTTTGGGATGAGCTGCAGTGGGCTGCTCCTGTTCTCTGGCACAGAGCAGATGCTGAGCAGACCTTGGAACAATTCCAAGGTGGAAAAAAAAAATAAATATACAAAGCCTTGGTGATGGACAACATGACACTTGTCAGGCAGGGAAGTGTTCTTTAGAACCTATCATCTGGCCTAGAAAGCTATTTTTGTTTATTTTTATATATATATATATTTTTTTTTTTTTAAAGAGGAGAGCTGTGATTCTTTTGTACCTTTGTGCCTGGGAAAAAGCCTGAAAGCTGAGCTGCATTAAGCAGCTTTTGTGTCACTGAACCAGGATTTCACCCCAGCCATCACCCACAGGCAGGGCTGCAGAGCTGTCTGTAGGTGACGGCCCTGGGGGAGGTTGAGGAGGGAGTTTCTCAGCACTGCTTCCATCACTGGGGACAGAACAACTGCATTCAGCTGCTGCAGTAAGGGAGCTGCTGAAACAGGCTCCCCAGAAGGGTTGTGGATTCTCCCTCTCTGGGGATATTCAAGACCTGCCTGGATGTGTTCCTGTGTGATCTTCCTTAGGAGGAGAGCCTGAGGGAGCTGAGGGCTCTGGAGCTTGGAGAGGAAGAGCCTGAGAGGTGATAAAGATGTGCAGGGGGAGTGCCCAGAGGCTGGAGCCAGGCTCTGCTGGGGGATGCCCAAGGACAGCACAAGGGGCAGTGGTGGAAGCTGAGGCAGAGGAAGTTCCATGGAAACAGGAGGAAGAATTATTTCCCTGTGAGGGTGACAGAGCCCTGGAACAGGCTGCCCAGGGGGGTTGTGGAGTCTCCCTCTCTGGAGATATTCAAGACCTGCCTGGATGTGTTCCTGTGTGACCTGCTCCAGGTGCTCCTGCTCTAGCAGGGGGATTGGACTGGATGAGCTTTGGAGATCCCTTCCAGCCCCTCCCATTCTGTGATTCTGTGATCAACCAACATGGATTTGAACCACTGAGTGTCCCCAGCCCAGAGCTGTTGAGGCTTTCCTAAGAGAAGCACTTCTGGTTCTGCTCAGCTCTGTTCCCTGGAACCCAGCAGTGCACCACTGCAGCCCAGCCCAGCCTCTGGGATGCATCCTGCTCTTTCTCTTAAACCTTCAGACTTGAGCCTGAGCCTGCTTGGGGATTGATTTGTTTTTCCAAGATTGCTTCTCCCAAGCAGTGCCAAGGTACTTACACCCTTACTTCAGACTTGCTCTTATCCTTTATTCCCTAGAGAGTTCCTCAGATTTACTTGGTGGGATAAACAAACAGGCACTGGTGGATGGTACCTGATGGCAGCTGAAGTTATCACCCTGTGCTCAGGCATGAATCCTAGAATCATAGAATTGTTTGGGTTGGAAAGCCCCCCCAAGATCATCACCTCTGAAGACTTTCAAGCCCCATCTGGATGTGTTCCTGTGTGACCTGTGCTGGATTCTGTGGTCCTGCTCTGGTAGGGGGGTTGGACTCAATGATCTCCAAAGGTCCCTTCCAACCCCTAACATCCTCTGATCCTACTGTGTCAGGAAACACTGCAAGAGACCAGGATGGGTCTCATCTGAAGAGCTTCTTCTTCCTGAGCTTTTCATAGAACAGCTTAGGTTGAAAAGGACCTCTGAGATCATCTACTCCAATGCTCCTGCCATGGGCAGTCTCAGCTAGACTTGCTTGGCTAAGGCTTCATTCAATCTGGCCTTAAACACCTCCAGGAAGGAGGCATCCAAAACCTCCCTGGGCAACCTGTTCCACAGTCTCACCACCTTTGCATTGAAGAACTTCTTCCTGACACAGAAATGGCAAATTTGGCAATACTGAAATACTCTCTGATAGAATTCCTGGCTTTCTTTAGGAGGAAAACTAAGAGGGGAGGGGAAATCCGTCAAGT
The DNA here is from genome assembly GCF_027791375.1 of Indicator indicator. Lineage (NCBI taxonomy): Eukaryota > Metazoa > Chordata > Aves > Piciformes > Indicatoridae > Indicator > Indicator indicator. The sequence continues at coordinate 2,286,729 of NC_072033.1, forward strand.
ACTGGAGCTTCCAACAGGAGAATGATATGGAGCTGCTGGAGGGAGGCCAGGAAGATGGTCAGGGGGTAGGAACTCCTCTGCTGGGAGGCCAGGCTGGAAGAGTTGGGGTTGTTCAGCCTGGAGAAGAGAAGGTTCCAGGGAGGCTTTTGTGGCCTTTCAGGGCTTAAAGGAACAGATCAGAAAGCTGAGGACAGATTCATAAAGGAACAGATCAGAAAGCTGGGGACAGATTCATAGAGGAGCAGATCAGAAAGCTGGGGACAGATTCATAGAGGAACAGATCAGAAAGCTGGGGACAGATTCATAGAGGAGCAGATCAGAAAGCTGGGGACAGATTCATAGAGGAACAGATCAGAAAGCTGGGGACAGATTCATAAAGGAACAGATCAGAAAGCTGAGGACAGATTCATAGAGGAGCAGAGCAGAAAGCTGAGGACAGATTCATAGAGGAACAGATCAGAAAGCTGGGGACAGATTCATAAAGGAACAGATCAGAAAGCTGAGGACAGATTCATAAAGGAGCAGAGCAGAAAGCTGGGGACAGATTCATAGAGGAGCAGATCAGAAAGCTGAGGACAGATTCATAGAGGAGCAGAGCAGAAAGCTGAGGACAGATTCATAGAGGAACAGATCAGAAAGCTGGGGACAGATTCATAAAGGAACAGATCAGAAAGCTGGGGACAGATTCATAAAGGAACAGATCAGAAAGCTGAGGACAGATTCATAAAGGAGCAGAGCAGAAAGCTGGGGACAGATTCATAAAGGAGCAGAGCAGAAAGCTGGGGACAGATTCATAAAGGAGCAGATCAGAAAGCTGGGGACAGATTAATAAAGGAGCAGATCAGAAAGCTGAGGACAGATTCATAGAGGAGCAGATCAGAAAGCTGGGGACAGATTCATAAAGGAGCAGATCAGAAAGCTGAGGACAGATTCATAAAGGAGCAGATCAGAAAGCTGAGGACAGATTCATAGAGGAGCAGATCAGAAAGCTGGGGACAGACATTTTACCAGGGTCTGTTGTCACAGGACAAAGGGTGATGGTTTGAAACTAAAAGAGGGGAAATTGAGACTAGAGAGAAGGAAGAAACTATTTGCAGTGAGGGTGAAGGGACCCTGGAATGGGTTTCCCAGGTAAGTTGTGGCTGTCCCCTCCCTGGAGGTGTTCAAGGGCAGGTTGGATGAGGGCTTGAGCAAGCTGGGCTGGAGGGAGGTGTCCCTGCCCATGGCAGGGGGGTTGGAACTGGCTGATCTTTCAGGTCCCTTCCAACCCAAACCATTCTGTGAAGCTGTGAAGCTGCCCAGGATGAAAATGTCATTTTCATGTTTTCAATTTCAAATATCTGAGATTTTTTTCCCTCTTTGAAAATAATAATTTTAACTTTCAAAGCTTCTCCCATTTCATCCCCATCAGCACCACACACCCCCAAAGACCAACAGGAAATATTTCACTCCAGATAAAAGGAAACCTCATTCAAATAAAGCTAGGTGGCTCTTTAAAAGAAAAAAGAAAATCTCACTAGACTTCCCCCTAGGACCAGTCTGGATTCTCTTTCCTCAGACATGCCAGAGGTGTGGAAGATGCAGCTGAAGCAGAGAGCTCTGCTCCTGTGTCCATCACAGCCCCCTGCCTGCACAGCCCCCCTGGCATGGCCTCTGCACACAGCCCAGCCCACAGCAGGGTGATGCTGTGGCCTGGTTTTGGCACTGTGGCTCACTGAGATCTACCTCCAGGGCAGGGCAGAGGGATGAAATTTGTTGTGTATCCATAGGATCATAGAATGGGAGGGGTTGGAAGGGATCTCCAGAGCTCATCCAGCCCAACCCCCCTGCCAAAGCAGCAGCACCCAGGGCAGGTCACACAGGAACACATCCAGGGGGGGTTGGAATGTCTCTAGAGGAGGAGACTCCACAACCTCCCTGGGTAGCCTGCCCCAGGGTTCTGTCCTCACATTGAGGTTGATTTGCTGCACCCCAGCTGGTGTCCATTGTCCCTCATCCTATCACAGGGCACCACTGAAGAGAGCCTGGCAGCTTCTTGGCAGCTCTACACATCCCTCCTGTCCTTACAAGTAGTTGATCACAGCCTGCCTGGGAAACTCATCCTGCAGTGCTTTTAGGGCAGATCTTGCTCACTTTTGGCTGGCTGGAGGAGCCTGTGGAGGTGAGCAGGGCAAAGATGAAGCATTGACTTAGGCCTCTCCACACCCCAGGCACCCCCTCAAGCATCACCTGCAGTCCTGGTTTGCTTTTTTGGATGCCCTCAGGCACCTTCAATCCCACCTCTGTCAGGGTGAGAGGCCATGCAAGCAGGCAGCAGATGAAGCTTGGTTAAAAGGCAGCCTGGGCTGGGAGAAGGAGAAAATTAGTGCTCCAAAACTCTGCTGCAAGGGGAGAAAACTTCCATCACCCATTTGTGCTTCACATGAACTCTGTTGCAAGGAGAGAAAATTTCTTCACCCATTTTCACTTTACATACAAGTCAAGCTCTCCTGCCCTCCCTTCTTCTGGGTCTCTGCCTTGGATTTCCATTCACAGAATCACAGAATCAACCAGGCTGGAAAAGACCTCAGAGATCATCAAGTCCAACCTAACACCTCCTGACAACTAAACCCTGGCTCCAAGGGACACATCCAAGCCTTTTTTGAACACCTCCAGGGATGGTGACTCCACCACCTCCCTGGGCAGCACATCCCATGGCCAATTACTCTTTCTGTGAAGAACTTTCTCCTCACCTCCAGCCTAAACTTCCCCTGGCACAGCTTGAGACTGTGTCCTCTTGTTCTGGTGCTGGTTGCCTGGGAGAAGAGCCCAACCCCCACCTGGCTACAACCTCCCTTCAGGTAGTTGTAGACAGCAATGAGGTCTGCCCTGAGCCTCCTCTTCTCCAGGCTGAACACCCCCAGCTCCCTCAGCCTCTCCTCATAGGGCTGTGCTCCAGACCCCTCCCCAGCCTTGTTGCCCTTCTCTGGACACCTTCCAGCATCTCAATGTCCTTCTTAAACTGAGGGGCCCAGAACTGGACACAGCACTCAAGGTGTGGTCTAACCAGTGCTGAGCACAGTGCAGGATGACTTCCCTGCTCCTGCTGGCCATACTATTCCTGATGCAGGCCAGGATGCCATTGGCTCTCTTGGCCACCTGGGCACACTGCTGGCTCCTGTTCAGCTGCTGTCAACCAGTACCCCCAGGTCCCTTTCTGCCTGGCTGCTCTCAGCCACTCTGACCCCATCCTGTAGCTCTGCATGGGGTTGTTGTGGCCAAAGTGCAGCACCTGGCACTTGGACTTGTTGAATGCCATCCTGTTGGACTCTGCCCATCTGTCCAGCCTGGCAAGGTCCCTCTGCAGAGCCCTTCTACCTTCTAACAGATCAACACCTGCTCCCAGCTTGGTGTCATCTGCAAATTTACTGATGATGGACTCAATCCCCTCATCCAGATCATCAATAAAGATATTGAACAGGATGGGGCCCAGCACTGATCCCTGGGGGACACCACTAGTGACAGGCTGCCAGCTGGATGTGGCACCATTCACCACCACTCTCTGGGCTCGGCCCTCCAGCCAGTTCCTAACCCAGCCCAGAGTGCTGCTGTCCAAGCCACAGGCTGACAGCTTGGCCAGGAGTTTGCTGTGGGGGATGGTGTCAAAGGCCTTGCTGAAGTCCAGGTAGACTACATCCACAGCCTGCCCCACATCCACCAGGCGGGTCACCTGATCATAGAAGGAGATCAGGTTGGTGAGGCAGGACCTGCCCTTCCTAAATCCATGTTGGCTGGGCCTGACCCCTTGGCCATCCTTCAGGTGATTCACCAATATTTCTCTCTTCCCTTACCTCTTTTAGTGGCAGGGCTGCCTGGCTCTGGCTCAGTGGCCTCTTGGCACACCTGCCTGGTGAAACATATCACAGACAGAAGCGAATAAAACTAAGAGCAGGACTAAGGTGGATCTGTCTGGATTTATTTCTCTGTTCTCTGTCTTGATTCCTATTTTTTTTCCCATCCCACAGTTGCCTTGAACCCAGCCAGTTTTTAATGAGAAGGCATCAGAGAGCCAGAGACTGCTTCATGAATCAGAGGGAGCTGAAATTCTGCACCACTGAAGGCCATTTGCAAAAGCAATCTTGTGGTTTTCTTTTCTTTTCTTTTCTTTTCTTTTCTTTTCTTTTCTTTTCTTTTCTTTTCTTTTCTTTTCTTTTCTTTTCTTTTCTTTTCTTTTCTTTTCTTTTCTTTTCTTTTCTTTTCTTTTCTTTTCTTTTCTTTTCTTTTCTTTTCTTTTCTTTTCTTTTCTTTTCTTCTCTTTTCTTCTCTTCTCTCTCTTCTCTCTCTTCTCTTCTCTTCTCTTCTCTTCTCTTCTCTTCTCTTCTCTTCTCTTCTCTTCTCTTCTCTTCTCTTCTCTCCTCTCCTCTCCTCTCCTCTCCTCTCCTCTCCTCTCCTCTCCTCTCCTCTCCTCTCCTCTCCTCTCCTCTCCTCTCCTCTCCTCTCCTCTCCTCTCCTCTCCTCTCCTCTCCTCTCCTCTCCTCTCCTCTCCTCTCCTCTCCTCTCCTCTCCTCTCCTCTCCTCTCCTCTCCTCCCCTCCCCTCCCCTCCCCTCCCCTCCCCTCCCCTCCCCTCCC
>NC_072033.1:2291437-2336437 GCF_027791375.1 Indicator indicator
GAGGGAGGAAGGAGGAGAGGTGAGGAGAGGAGTGGAGAGGAGAGGTGTAGGAGAGGAGAGGAGAGGAGAGGAGTTGAAGAGTAAGAGTATGAGAAGAGAATCTCTTATTGGCCTCGATACTCCGTTTGGGTGTTGTTGAGTGAGAGGAGAGGAGAGGAGAGGAGTTAGGAAGAAGGAGAAGATTAGAAGAGAAGGAGAAGAGAAGAGGATAGAGAAGGCAATAGTCAAGAGAAGAGACGAGAAGGGAGATAGGGAGAGAAGGAGATAGAGATAAGAGAAGACGAAGAGAAGCGTAAGAGACGAGAAGGAGAGCGAAGAGAGAGAAGAGACGAGAAGGAAGTAGATAGCAAGAGAACGAGAATGGACGCAGCGAGGCCATCAGAAAAACGGAACAGCCCAGCCAAACAGAAAAGAACTAACTCCCCTCCCCTCCCCTCCCCCCATCCCTCCCTCCCTCCCCTCCCCTCCCTTCCCATCCCTTCCCTTCCCTTCCCTTCCCTTCCCTTCCCTTCCCTTCCCTTCCCTTCCCTTCCCTTCCCTTCCCTTCCCTTCCCTTCCCTTCCCTTCCCTTCCCTTCCCTTCCCTTCCCTTCCCTTATTAAAAGCAGTGCCACATTTGTGCATGCAGCATGTCTGGGAGACATTGCCAAGCCTGAGATGTGAGGCCAGGCTTAAACACAACTCTTCTCAGCTCTGTCAGGAAACCACTGCCAGGCTGGAAGAAAATAGAAAGGAAAAACACCACTGGGTTTTGATGCCTCCTTGCTTTCTGGAGAGATTCTGCTGTGCCTCAGTGTGGCACAGCTCTGAAGAGCTCCTCTTCTTGAAAATTGCAGCTCTTAACTCTATTTTGTCTTCCTACACAGTGGTTTGGGACAGGAAGTACAAATATTTTATGCTGCTCAAATGAGAGGAAGGATCAGAAGGTTATCAGCCCCACTCAGCAGCAGCCCAGGCTGTTCCTTTCTCCCTGGAGAAGGATCCTTGGAGAGCCTAATTTCCTCCTTTTACATCCCACACGAGGGGAAGATGACCCTCCTGAAAAGAAAGGGGCCCTATAATTTTGAGCACCATTATCTCCATTTGCCTCAGCATCTTTGTGTCTCAGCCATGGGCTCAGAAGTGGGGAAGGTGGGGAGCTGGGAGGTGGAGGTCAGCCCTGCAGGAGGGCTCCCTGGCGCTCTCATTAAGCAGCAGACACAAATTGCAGTGGATTGAAAAGCCCAGAAAAGAAAAAAAAAAAAAAACAAAAAAACTAAAAACCAAACCAAACTGATTGTGAGAGTCACTGAGACCAAGTTGCAAAGCAGCCACAGATGGCCAAAACCCTTCTGCCTTGCCAGGGTTCACACACAGCTCTATTCTGCAGCACACAGGCAATGAAAGCTTTCAGCTCCCTTCATGTGGCAGCAAATTGGGAGCATTTACTGCAGCAGGCACAGTAAAGTGGCTCCCATTAGCCATTTTATGGGGTGAGCTGCTGCTCACTCCCCTTCAAATTCATCTGCTTGGCAAACTGGGAGCATTCACTGCTTCATGAATCCCTAGATCTGTGAATGCAACCAGCTGGGGACGTCTGTGGTCATGGCTTCTTTTCTGGGGTTTTTGTTTTGTTTGTTTGTTTGTTTTTAACTGCCTGAGGAAAAAAAAAAAAAAAAAAAAAAAAAAAAAGGAGGCTCTGGGGAGACCTAATAGCAGCCTGCCAGTACCTGAAGGGGGCTACAGGAAGGATGGAGGAGGGCCATGGAAATAATCAGAGGGTTGGAGCACCTCCTGCCACAAGGACAGGCTGAGGGAGCTGGGGGTGGTCAGCCTGGAGAAGAGAAGGCTCCAGGGAGACCTAAGAGCAGCCTGCCAGTACCTGAAGGGGCTACAAGAAGAATGGAGAGAGACCTGTAGTGATATAGGGCAATGGTTTGAAATTAGGGAAGAGGAGATTTAGATTGGATGTTAGGAACAAGTTTTGCACCATGAGAGTGGTGGAACACTGGAACAGGTTGCCCAGGGAGGTGGTTGTGGCTCCATCCCTGGAGATATTGAAGGTGAGGCTGGGCAGGGCTCTGGGCAACCTGATCTAGTGGAGGATGTCCCTGCTGAGTGCAGGGGGTTGGACTGGATGAGCTTTGGAGATCCCTTCCAACCCAGACCATTCTGTGATTGTATGATTGCATGATTTTAAGATTCCATGATTCTATGAGTCTGTGATTCCATGATTCTAGGATTCTCTGAGTCTATGATTCTATGATTCTCTGATTCTAGGATTCCATGAATCTATGAATCTAGGATTCCAGGATTTGAGGATCCTATTATTCTAGGATTTTATAATTCTAGGAGTCTATGATTTTAGGATTCTAGGATTCTATGACTATATGATTCCATGATTCTACCATTCTATGATTCTCTGATTCTGTGATTTTATGATTCTAGGACTCTATGATTCTGTGATTCTGTGATTCTGTGATTCTATGATTCTCTGATTCTCTGATTCTCTGAATCTGTGATTGTATGATTCTAGGATTCTGTGATTCTAGGATTCTCTGATTCTAGGATTCTATGGTTCTAGGATTCTATGCTTAGCTTAGCAAAGCATGAAGAGTGCCCAGGTACCAGTCACTAGTGTGGAGTCATAAATGGTCTCTCAGAAGGCCTCTGCAAACAGGGGATGGCAAATTGCTTCACAGCACATTGTGACAACAGGCTGGAGAAAATGCCACTCCCATACAGTGCCCCTAGGAAAAGTGATAAGGGAATTCATCAAACCAAGCATTAACAGCCCTTTGGATGACTCCAGGTCAGTGTGGTGGAAGGAAAAGGAAGGGAAGTAAAGAGTGGGATGGAAGGGGCTGGCTTTTGCCTGCTACAGGCAAAAGGAAAGGTCAGGATTATATGAAGCTGAGTTTGGATTTATTTCAGTGGGGGTTGGAATTAATTTCTGGAAACTAGTGCTGGGGGAAAATTGCCAGGGGAAGTCCATTGAGACTGACATCTTTACAGCCTCTATGGCTGGCTGGAGATGGGAATTCCTCTTCTGAAATAACTTTCAAGATATCTGTATTATAAAGTGGGAAGCAAACTGCTGGCTTCTAAGAATGTTCTGCTGGAACATGGCCAGAGAAGGGCAACAAAGCTGGGGAGGGGTCTGGAGCACAGCCCTGTGAGGAGAGGCTGAGGGAGCTGGGGGTGTTCAGCCTGCAGAAGAGGAGGCTCAGGGCAGACCTCATTGCTCTCTACAACTACCTGCAGGGAGGTTGTAGCCAGGTGGGGGTTGGGCTCTTCTCCCAGGCAAGCAGCAGCAGAACAAGAGGACACAGTCTCAAGCTGTGCCAGGGGAGGTTTAGGCTGGAGGTGAGGAAGAAATTCTTTTCAGAAAGAGAGATTGGCCATTGGGATGTGCTGCCCAGGGGGATGGTGGAGTCACCATCCCTGGAAGTATTTAAAATCAACCTGGATGAGGTACTCAGTGCCATGGGTTAGTTGCTTAGATGGTGTTGGGTGATAGGTTGGACTGGATGATCTCTGAGGTCTTTTCCAACCTGGTTGATTCTGGTCTCTTCTCCAACACCATCTAATCACCACCTCCCTGAGCAGCACATCCCAATGGCAAATCTCTCTCTCTGGGAAGAACTTCCTCCTAATCCCCAGCCTAGACCTCCCCTGGCACAGCTTGAGACTGTGTCCCCTCCTTCTGCTGCTGCTTGCCTGGGAGAAGAGCCCAACCCCCACCTGGCTACAGCCTCCCTTCAGGGAGTTGTAGACAGCAATGAGGTCTGCCCTGAGCCTCCTCTTCTGCAGGCTGAACACCCCCAGCTCCCTCAGCCTCTCCTCACAGGGCTGTGCTCCAGACCCCTCCCCAGCCTTGTTGCCCTTCTCTGGACACCTTCCAGTCACCTCAACATCTCTCTTGAACTGAGGAGCCCAGAACTGGACACAGCACTCAAGGTGTGGTCTGACCAGTGCTGAGCACAGGGCAGGATGACTTCACTGCTCCTGCTGGCCACACTATTCCTGATCCAGGCCAGGATGCCATTGGCTGGGAAAAGCTTTGTCTTGGCTTGCCCTCAGCAGCCACTTGCAGCTGCTGTTCATTCTCTGGGAGAAATGCTCCCTCCTGCCTCAGCACCCCCAGCCCAGAATCCCTGCCTAGAAAAATGGCTTTCTGCTGCCTGTTTGTTACCTGCAGCTGCCTGAGCCTCTCAGCCTGCTCAATTAAAGGAGCCCAGCTTCCCCCTAGCTGTCTCCTCAGACAGATGGGAAGTGTGTTTAATGCTCACTCAGGACAGAGCTGCCCTGGTTCCTTCTGCTGCTTTACTCTTCCCTGTGAGCAGGGATTTGTCGCCCCTGACTGTTTCAAACACCTCAGAGCTGCCCAGCACTTGCCATCAGGGAAAGGTAACAAGTGTGGTGACAAAGAGTGAGTGCCAGATGAGCTCTGGGGAAATGGATTGCTTTAACAGATGGTACTGAGGCCCTTTTGCACCCTGCCTGCTGCTGAGCAACCACCCCATCCATCACCCCCACTCTGGCACACTGCAGCCAGGCTTGTGCAGACCTTATCTCCCCTCCTTCCTATTAAGCAAAGTGCTGGATTGGATCCCTCACCTTTCCTGATGGGCTGGGAAAGAGGCAAAACCAGCAGCACATCCTCTGTGCCAGCTCAGTGCATTTTATTAACGTGCTCTGGGAGTCAGCTCCTGCCTGCCACCAGCACCTTGGCACACATTAATACAGCAACTGATAAAGTGTCCTCTGAGCCTCTAGTCTCTCTCTTTTTTTTCCCTCCTCCTTGTTTCTTCAGCACTGTTTTTCTATGAATCAAGGAGCTGAGAAAAATTGATGTAGATTCTTGCCTGTATGGAAATACTTTGCCTGAGCTATGAGGCTCAGGTTGGGCTGATGTATTAATCCTTCCCTCCTGGACAGCAATAATCACTCTCTGTCCTTTTGCCAAGCTGCAATTCAGCACTTCTGCATCTGCCACTTGCTGCCTTTCAGCAAGTTTAGTGGCAGCCCCAAAACTGGGCAAGGGGAGGGAGGGAGGAGGAGGAGGATGGAGATCCTCTGGGCCTGATCTTGGTTTTGCCTACCTTGTTGAGAAGTACAATGAAGTACTTAGTATCAAGACTCTCAAGCAACAGCAGAGTCCTCAGCAGCTCTGGCCTCTGACTTCTCATCTTGCTCCTAAATCTGCTTTGTCTATAGAACAGAGATGACATTGTCTTTGTGTGGGACCAGCCTGGCTTGATGGGCTTGGCCAGGCTTGATGGGACCAGCCTGTCCTGATGGGCTTGGCCAGGCTTGTTAGGACCACTCTGGCTTAGAGGGTCTGATCAGGCTTGATGGGACCAGTCTGGCTTAGTGGGACTGATCAGGCTTGATGGGACCAGCCTGGCTTGATGGGCTTGGCCAGGCTTAATGGGACCAGTCTGGCTTAGTGGGACTGATCAGGCTTGATGGGACCAGCCTGTCTTGATGGGCTTGGGCAGGCTTGATGGGGACCAGCCTGGCTTAGTGGGACTGACCAGGCTTGATGGGGATCAGTCTGGCTTGATGGGCTTGGCCAGGCTTGATGGGACCAGTCTGGCTTAGTGGGACTGATCAGGCTTGATGGGACCAGCCTGTCTTGATGGGCTTGGGCAGGCTTGATGGGGACCAGCCTGGCTTAGTGGGACTGACCAGGCTTGATGGGGATCAGTCTGGCTTGATGGGCTTGGCCAGGCTTGATGGGACCAGTCTGGCTTAGTGGGTCTGATCAGGCTTGATGGGACCAGCCTGCCTTGATGGGCTTGGGCAGGCTTGATGGGGACCAGTCTGGCTTAGGGGCTCTGATCAGGCTTGATGGGGACCAGTCTGGCTTAGGGGCTCTGATCAGGCTTGATGGGACCAGTATGGCTTGATGGGTCTGACCAGGCTTGATGGGACCAGCCTGGCTTGATGGGCTTGGCCAGCCTTGATGGGGACCAGTCTGCTTCAGTGGGACTGAGCAGGCTTGATGGGCCCAGCGTGGTCCCCCTCTCTGAGCTCTGGGGCAGAGGAGCAGCTGTTCCTCTTGGCCAGGCTGTTCCCTTTGGCCTGGACAAAGGCTCCTGGGTGCTTTGCATTAGCAGCAGACAAAGAGCAAGTGAAGTGCAAGCAGCTGGTGTGATGTGATCTGAAGGGCTCCAGCCTTTGCCCAATAGGTCCTGGCCCTGGAGCCTTGCAGGCAGCAGGACCCAGTCCCCCTGCTGTTGTTTGCCCTGCAGAAACTCTTTCCTGGGGGCTGAGGTGGGTTTGAGATGGTGTGAGAGGAAACCAGGGAGCACTTGGCTGCTTTGTGCTCTGAGATCAGGTCCCAGCTCCTCACTAAAATCAGTCTTGATTTATCCCTGCGGATAAATATCTCCAGCTCAGGAGGACTCCATCTCTGTCAAGAGCAAGGCACTTCCCCAACAAGTGGCAATAAAATCCTTTATAGCACTTGCTCAGCAAGACAAATCCTCTTCAGCCCCTTTCAGTGGTGGCTTTTATTGCCTCTTCCCCATGGGGGCTGTACCAAGCAGCCCAATCACACTGCTGGGATTGCTGTGGATGAAGTGCCAGTGCCTGGCTGATGGCCACAGGGCAGTGCCTCTGGTGTGCTCTGCACTTCCAGCATGAGCTCTGCTCTTTCCCAGTCCCTCTTGCCCCATAGATCCAGGTACTGTGAAGGTTTGGCCCCAAGCATTTCTGTTTTGAGCTGAAAAGGAAAGCTCTCACACTCAAGAGGGTGCCATGAGGATGGGCTGGTGTTTTCCTTAAGGATTCAGCTTGAGGATCCTGCTCTGTCCTCCCTGGATGTTACTAGCTGGAATTGCATCTTATTGATCCTAGCAGAAAAGGGATTTAGAGATACAAGCCAGGCCAGGCTGAGGGGATGATCACTCTTTTTGTACCCCCAGGATGGAAAGCATCTCCCAACACTTAGTTCCCAAGGATGAAATTTCTGGCTGGTGCTACCAGCATTAGGAGCTTGCAGAAACACCAGAAGGTCCCTAACCAGGTCAACAGCTGAAAGCCTCAGTGAGTTACCCTGGAGTTCTCCTCTCTCCTATGCTGTGTCTCTCATGGTATCTGCCCAAGGGATTGATGGATGGACAGCTCAGTGGATAAAGGACTGGCTTGATGGCTGCACCCAGAGTGGCTGTCAGTGGGTCCAGGTCCAAGTGGAGACCAGGGACAAGTGGAGTCCCTCAGGGCTCAGCCCTGGGACCAGGCTTGTTCAGCATCTTTGTTGGTGCCATGGACAGAGGCATTGAGTGCACCCTCAGCAGGTTTGCTGCTGACACCAAGCTGTGTGGTGCAGCAGACAGGCTGGAGGGAAGGGATCCATCCAGAGGGACTTGGACAGGCTGGAGAGGTGAGTCCATGACAACCTCCTGAGGTTCAACAAGACCAAGGGCAAGGTCCTGCAGCTGGGTCAGGGCAATCCCAAGCACAAATGCAGGCTGGGCAGGGACTGGCTGGAAAGCAGCCCTGAGGAGAGGGACTTGGGGGTGCTGGGGGAGGAGAAGCTCAGCAGGAGCCAGCAGTGAGCACTTGCAGCCCAGAGAGCCAAGCAGAGCCTGGGCTGCAGCAGGAGAAGTGTGGCCAGCAGGGCCAGGGAGGGGATTCTCCCCCTCTGCTCCACTCTGCTGAGACCACACCTGGAGCTCTGGGTCCAGTTCTGGAGCCTCTGTTCCAGGAAGGATCTGGAGGTGCTGGAAGGTGTCCAGAGAAGGGCCATGAGGATGAGCAGAGGGCTGGAGCTGCTCTGCTCTGGAGACAGCCTGAGAGAGTTGGGGTTGTGCAGTCTGGAGAGGAGAAGGCTCTGAGGAGACCTTCTTGTGGCCTTGCAGGATCTGAAGGGGCTCCAAGAAAGCTGGGGAGGGACTTTTGAGGGTGTGAGGGAGTGATAGGACTGGGGGGATGGAACAAAACTAGAAGTGGGGAGATTGAGATTGGATGTTAGGAAGAAGTTGTTCCCCATGAGGGTGGTGAGAGCCTGGCAGAGGTTGCCCAGGGAGGTGGTGGAAGCCTCATCCCTGGAGGTTTTTGCAGCCAGGCTGGATGTGGCTGTGAGCAACCTGCTGCGGTGTGAGGTGTCCCTGCCCATGGCAGGGGGGTTGGAACTGGCTAATCCTTAAGGGCCCTTCCAACCCTGACAATTCTGTGATTCCATGATTTTTGCTTAGAAAATAGTGATACACAACATTTTTCATCATTTCACTCTGCTTGGAGGTAATTATGATTGAACAAGCTAATTGAAAATGTCCCTCTCCATTGAATGCTTTTGCTTTCAGCTGCTGGTATTTACTCAGGGGAACAGATTTAATGGTAACCCCTTCAGATGGAACCAATCGGATCTCTACTAGAAAGTAGCAAACACATCTGTGTTTATTTTATTTTTTTTTTTTTGGCAACAAATTCTCTGTGGTTCCAGTTCTGGGGACAGCCCCTGCCCAGGTTTGGAAGGGTGAGTGTGTAGCTAGGGGCAGATGTCAGTCAGCAGGCTGCTCAATCTGGTCAGGAGTGTTTCCCACACACAATTAAACAAGCCAACAAATAAAATGTTTTTTTCTGGCAGAGTTCTGTGTTAGATGTGAACAGAGAATCACAGCACAGTTCCAGTTGCAAGAGAACTTTAGGATTCTCCAGCCCAACCATTCTCTAACTCTACCAAGGCTGGTGCTAAGCCACAGCCCTCAGCACCACATCTCTGCCTCTCTTTAACACCTCCAGGGATGAGGATTCAACCTCCTCCCTGGGGAGTCTGCTCCAGTGCCTGAGAATCACAGAACTGGGGCAATGGTTTGAAACTGGAGCAGGGCAGATTTAGGTTGGACATCAGGAGGAAGTCCTGCACAATGAGAGTGGTGAAATACTGGAACAGGTTGCCCAGGGATGTGGTGGATGCCCCATTCCTGGAGACAATCAAGGCCAAACTCAATGTGGCCCTGGGCAGCCTGATCTAGCTGGAGGTGTCCCTGCTGACTGCAGAGGGTTGGGCAAGATGACCTCTGAAGGTCCCTTCCAACCCAATGCAACCTCTGAATCTGTAGGCATAGAGCCATAGTGTCATGGAATGGGTTGGGTTGGAAGGCACCTTAAAGATCAGCTAGTTCCAACCCTCCACAAAGATCACAGAATCACAGCAACATTCAGGTTGGAAAAGAGCCTCAGGGTCACCAAGTCCAACCCAGAACCCTACTCTACAAGAGTCACCCTGAAACCATATCCCCAAGCACCACATCCAAACCACCTTGAAACACAGCCAGGGTTTGGGACTCCACCACCTGCCTGGGCAGCACATTCCAATCCCTGACCGCTCTGGATGGGAAAAACCTTTCCTAATGTCCAGTCTAAACCTCCCCAGTCACAGCTTGAGGCCATCCCCTCTTGTTCTGTCACTAATTACCTGGGAGAAGAGACCAGCACCAACCTCTCCACAACCTCCTTTCAGGGAGTTGTAGACAGCAATGAGGTCTCCCCTCAGCCTCCTCTCTTTCATACTGAACAAAGATGATCATAGGGCTGGAGAACCTCTCCTACAAAGATAGGCTGAGGGAGTTTGGTCTGCACAGCTGGAGAAGAGAAGGCTCCAGGGGGACTTGAAGGGACCTACAGGAGAGGTGGACAGGGACTAGGGGCAGAGGTGTTAGGACAAGGACAATGGTTTTAAACTAGAGCAGAGTAGATTTAGATTGGACATTAGGGAAAAGCTCTTTACTATGAGGGTGGTGAGACACTGGAACAGGTCAGGTTGGGAGGAACCTGAAATATCATCCAGTTCCAACCCCCTGCCATGGGCTGGGACACCTCCCACCAGCACAGCTTGCTCAAGGTCTTATCCAACCTGGCCTTGAACACCTCCAGGGAGGGGACATCCACAACCTCCCCCTAAGGCAACCTGTTCCAGTGTCTCTCCACCCTCACCATAAAGAATCCTTTCCCAATCTCCAGTCTAAACCTGTCCTCTTCCACCTTAATAAACACAAGGAGAACATGTAAAAAGAAAAATAATAATAATAATAAAGAGCTCATAAAGTGAAATGCAAGGAGGGAGAGGAAAATAAAGTTCAAAAATCACATTACTTTCCCCCTTTCAATTCATTCAGGCACCTGAGCAAGAGATCACCCTGCAGGGAAGAGCAAATGTAGTTATCACTCTCCTGTAGCACAGCAGAGGCTCAGAAGAAATACAAAAATAATTAAAAAATTATATATATACATATATATAAAATTGGTTTAATATAGAAAGCAGAATAACCTGCAAGCCTATGTGAGCAGGGCTGGAAGGACACTGCAGAGTGTGCAGCAGCAGAAGGGAAGTTCAGGAAGGGGGGAAGGGGGAAAGGCTTCCCTTGGAAACTTGATAGACCTTACTGGAAACAGCCCAAGTGACAAATTTCTTTCAAAGATTATTAAAAAAAGACAAAAAGATCCTGTCAGGAAGCTCTTAAGTCAGCTGGAAAATGTCCCCGCAGATAGTTTGGAGCTCTCCCCCTTGGTGCTTCTGGACAAAGTGTGATCCTGCAGAAGATAGCCCCAGCTGTTCACTAATGAATCATCTTGCAGAATGTTAAAATGAGGAAGCAGATTATTAAAGGAACAAATCTTTGGGGCCTTTAGACCTTTAATAAAGTATTTGCTCTGTTAATCATGGAGCAGAGGGTTGGAGCTCCTCTCCTATGAGGACAGGCAGAGAGGGTTGGGGTTGTTCAGTTTGGAGAGGAGAAGGCTCCCAGGAGACCTTCTTGTGGCCTTCCAGGATCTGCAGGGGGCTCCAAGAAAGCTGGGGAGGGACTTTTGAGGGTGTGAGGGAGTGATAGGAGTGGGGGGAATGGAGCAAAACTAGAAGTGGGGAGATTTAGATTGGATGTTAGGAAGAAGTTGTTCCCCATGAGGGTGGTGAGAGCCTGGCAGAGGTTGCCCAGGGAGGTGGTGGAAGCCTCATCCCTGGAGGGTTTTGCAGCCAGGCTGGATGTGGCTGTGAGCAACCTGCTGTGGTGTGAGGTGTCCCTGTCCACGGGGCAGGATGATCCTTGAGGTTCCTTCCAACCCTAACAATTCCATGATTCCATGATTCTGTGCTACTGTTTCTCCCCAGCTCATGCTTTAAATGGGGGCAGGGGTGAGGGGAAGAAAGAAAAAATATAAAGCAAAACAAATGCCCACTGGAAAACTGCCAACATTTCTTTATCCTCCCCAGCCAAGGCTGACATAAAAAGGCAGTTCCCTTGATAAGCTGCTCATCATTTACAAAGGTTTAAAAATTTTAACAGCTCTACATAAATTGAGGCCTGGATGTTGAGCCTTGGAGGCATGCACCAGGGGGGAAAAAAAAAAAAGTAATCCAGGGAGTCTACAGAGATAAATGTTCAAACTCCCCAGCCCTGCTGGAACGACCTGGCTGGTATGGAGCACAATGCAGGCATCAATACAGCATTAAACTTTAATGTCCATCATGCCAGGAGGACCTCAGGGCAGTTGTACCTGGAATGTTTGTTGGCTGAAGTGATCCTAATGGAATAATAACAATAATAATAATGATGATGTCTCCTGGAGAGGTTGGCAATCATTGCTAAACTGCAAGGCTAAGTCAAGCTGTCCCTGCCCATGGCAGGGGGGTTGGAACTAGATGATCCTTGTGGTCCCTTCCAACCCTGACTGATTCTAGGATTCTATGATTCTAAGCTGTGTGTCTGAGGGGTGCAAGGTGCCTGGAGGGTGTGTCAGGATCTGCTCATCTGCTCAGATGTCTGCACACAGCTGGGGTGCACACAGCTGGGAATCTCATAGAAGCGTTGAATCACAGAGGGCTTCGAGTTGGATGGGACCTGAAAGCTCAGCCAGTTCCAAACCCCCTGCCATGGGCAGGGACACCTCCCACCAGCACAGCTTGCTCAAGGTCTCATCCAACCTGTCCTCCAGGGAAGGAACATCCACAACTTCCCTGGGCAACCTGTGCCAGTGTCTCCCCACCCTCACTCTAAAGAATTTCTTCCTCATTTCCACTCTCAGTCTTCCAGCTCAAAGCCCTTGCCTCTTGCCCTGTCACTCCCAGTCCTTATCAAAATTCCCTCCCCAGCTCTCCTGTAGCTCCCTTCAGCTACTGGAAGGCTGCTCTAAGGTCTCCCTGGAGCCTTCTTTTCACCAGGCTGAACATCCCCAAGTCCCTCAGCCTGTCCTCATAGGGGAGCTTTTCCATCCCTCTGATCATCTTCTTTGCCTCCTCTGAACCTGCTGCAACAGTTCCATGTCCTTCTTGTGCTCACTTATTTTTGAGGAGGGAGAGGATAGTTGCATTGATTATTGTGAGCTGAGAAGGGAAGCACAGCATCCCCCAAGGCAGCAGGGTTTATCCCAATCTCTCTGAGACTGAACTGTCTGAAATGTGCAGAGTTGCATTCCTAAAGATCCAAATGAGTCTCCTTGCAGCTCTGACACCCATTAGGATCTTTGTGCTGCCTTCCCTCTGTCAGTTCACCTTCAAGGATTGAATGAATTCATCTAGGTTACAGCAGCTCCAGGTCCTTCTTGTGCTGGGGGCACCAGCACTGGAGGCAGTGCTGCAGGTGTGGTCTCGCCAGAGCAGAGCAGAGCAGAGCAGAGCAGAGCAGAGCAGAGGGGCAGAATCCCCTCCCTTCATCCTGCTGGTCACACTTCTGCTGCAGTTGTTGCCTTCTGGGCTGCCAGTGACCATTGCTGGCTCATGGTGAGTTTTTCACTATGGAAGGGACACAGCCAGGGAAGTTCAGAGCAGTGTCCCTGGAAAGGAGACAGAAATTCCCAGCTCCCCTGAGTTCATCCACCTGGGACACATTTTCAAGGGGCCTCTCTTAAGGCACTTGCAGACTTTGCAGGGTGCAGACCAAGCATCATCACTTCTGAACACAGAGGCACCTCTCTGTGCTCCCAAGCCACACACCCTGGTCAGACCTTCCTCTGTGGTGCCCACCTGTCCCCTTGGCAGTGTCCCCTTGACCACAGCAGGGCTTTTGTCTAAGGAAGGACCTCAGCATATGGCTCAGGTAATTAGCCAGGCAGCAGGGCACTTTGGGGGAAATGTAGCCTTTTTTGGGGGTCTCCTGTGCATAGGGATGGCTGCAAACAGTGAAGGCAGGCAGGCTGCTCAGCAGGCAGGCCAAGCAAATCCAATATCTTCATCAGGGCAACCCAAAAGCCAGCAAGAGTTGGGAGCTGCTCTGAGATGTCCTCCCAGCCACCCCTGTCCTTCATCAGACCTCCCCCACGGGCAGGGCTTTCACAGCAGAGCTATGTCTACCTGAATCATAGAATCAGAGAACTGTTTGGGTTGGAAAAGATCCCTATGGCCATCCAGTCCAACTATCAACCCAACCCCACCATGGCCATCAAGCCATGGCCCCAAGTGCCATGGCCACACCTTTCCTGAATACATCCAGGGATGGGGACTCCACCACCTCCCTGGGCAGCCTGTGCCAATCCCTGACCACTCTTGCAGCAAAGGAATTCTGTCTCGTCTCCAACCTAAGCCTCCCCTGGCACCATTTCAGGCCATTGCTTCTCCTATCACCTGAGACTAGGGAGAAGAGACCAACCCCTACCTCCCTGCAACCTTCCTGCAGGGAGTTGTAGAGAGCAAGGAGGTCTTCCCTCATCTTCCAAACCTCCAGAAGTCTCAGGCTGTGTTCAGGGAGCTCTAATGAAGAATGATCTAACAAAATCAGTAAGGAGCAGCAGAAAATCACAGATTCAAAGATTGCATCAGGTTGGAAGGGACCCTGAAAGATCATCTTCTCCAACCCCCCTGCAATCTTCAGGGACACCTCCAACTGATCAGGCTGCCCAGGGCCACTTCAAGTCTGACCTTGAATGTCTCCAGGGATGGGGCCTCAAACACATCCCTGGGCAGCTTGCTCCAGTATTTCATCACCCTCATCGTGAAGAACTTCCTCATGATGTCCAATCTAAATCTCCCCTGATCCAGTTTCAAACTGTTGCCTCTTGTCCTATCCCCACAGGGCCTTCTGAGCAGTCCCTGCCCAGCCTTCCATCTGGTCCCCTTCAGATATTATCAAAGAATCACAGAACTGTCAGGGTTGGAAGGGACCTCAAGGCTCATCCAGTTCCAACCCCCCTGCCATGGGCAGGGACACCTCACACCACAGCAGGTTGCTCACAGCCACATCCAGCCTGGCTGCAAAAACCTCCAGGGATGAGGCTTCCACCACCTCCCTGGGCAACCTCTGCCAGGCTCTCACCACCCTCATGGGGAACAACTTCTTCCTAACACCCAATCTCAAGCTCCCCATTTCTAGTTTTGCTCTATCCTCCCCACTCCTATCACTCCCTGACACCCTCAAAAGTCCCTCCCCAGCTTTCTTGGAGCCCCCTGCAGATCCTGCAAGGCCACCAGAAGGTCTCCTCAGAGCCTTCTCCTCTCCACACTGCACAACCCCAACTCTCTCAGGCTGTCTCCAGAGCAGAGCAGCTCCAGCCCTCTGCTCATCCTCATGGCCCTTCTCTGGACACCTTCCAGCACCTCCAGATCCTTCCTGGAACAGAGGCTCCAGACCTGGACCCAGAGCTCCAGGTGTGGTCTCAGCAGAGTGGAGCAGAGGGGCAGAATCCCCTCCCTGGCCCTGCTGGCCACACTTCTCCTGCTGCAGCCCAGGCTCTGCTTGGCTCTCTGGGCTGCAAGTGCTCACTGCTGGCTCCTGCTGAGCTTCTCCTCCACCAGCACCCCCAAGTGCTCTGGAGTACACAGATTAAGCACTGCAATGCTTCATGTGAAGATGTATTGCAGCTCCAGGTCCTTCATCCATCACCCCAGAATGCTGTTATTTATGGGATGAAGATGTGATTGGTAATTATGCCTCCTCTAGGGCTCTTCTTTGACAGAAGTCACCACCTGCACAGCCCTGGCATGGAGGGAGGGCTGAGGCTCCCAGTGCCAAAGCTTCCTGTTCTTCTTTACTTGTAATGAGTAAGATGTGCTGTGAGTGCCCTGCCCTTTCAGGCTGCAAGGGAACATTCATCCAATTGTCTGCAGATGATGATTGCAGATGGTTGGCAGTTCTGTCCTCAAAATAGCAGCCTGACCCACAATGAGAACAGTTCTCCATCATCTGGCTGAATGTGTCCTGTTTGCTCCTTCAGACAAACAGGAATGGGTTGGGGGAGGGGAGGGATATTTTTTTCTTTTCTTCTTTTGAGCAAAATGCTAAGTATTGGTTTGGAAATCATCGAATCATGGAGTGGGCTGGGTAGGAAGAAACCTCTAAAGGTCATCCAGTCCAACCCCCTCTGCAGTCAGCAGGGACATCCTCTGCTAGATCAGGTTGCCCAGAGCCCTGTTGAGCCTCACCTTGAATATCTCCAGGGATAGGACCTCAACCACTTCCCTGAGCAACCTGTTCCAGTGTTCCTCATAGTGAAGAACTTGCTCCTAACAAGTTCCAGTCTAAATCTGCTCTGCTCTAGTTTGAAGCCATTGTTCCTGCTCCTGTCACTGCAGACTTTTGCAAACAGTCACTCTCCATTCTTCTTGAAGCCTCCCTCTCACTTACTTGAGGACAGTCTCCACCTGGAGCTCTGTGTCCAGTTCTGGAGCCTCTGTTACAGGAAGGATCTGGAGGTGCTGGAAGGTGTCCAGAGAAGGGCCACGAGGATGAGCAGAGGGCTGGAGCTGCTCTGCTCTGGAGACAGCCTGAGAGAGTTGGGGTTGTGCAGTGTGGAGAGGAGAAGGCTCTGAGGAGACCTTCTGGTGGCCTTGCAGGATCTGAAGGGGGCTCCAAGAAAGCTGGGGAGGGACTTTTGAGGATGTCAGGGAGTGATAGGACTGGGGGGAATGGAATAAAGCTGGAAGTGGGGAGATTCAGATTGGATGTTAGGAAGAAGTTGTTCCCCATGAGGGTGGTGAGAGCCTGGCAGAGGATGCCCAGGGAGGTGGTGGAAGCCTCATCCCTGGAGGGTTTTGCAGCCAGGCTGGATGTGGCTGTGAGCAACCTGCTGTGGTGTGAGGTGTCCCTGCCCATGGCAGGGGGGGTGGAACTGGATGAGTCTTGAGGTCCCTTCCAGCCCTGACACTTCTGTGATTCTAGAGGCCACATCCCATTACCATGCTTGGTTTCACTGGAGGGATCCTCATTAGTTGCTGGTTGGTTTGAAATCATAAAAATGCAAATACCCTGAGGAGCACATCTGGAGGAAAAGTAACTCAGAGATGATTTCTTGTTTTGATTCACACCCCAGCCGTCAGCTGGCAGCTCTGCACTGTGCCCTTTCCAGGCTGGAATCATCTTCAGGGGGCTTCAGCTGTGCTTCCCTCCAGACAAGCAAACATTTCAGCCCCACATCTCTGATGGTAATTGCTGCTTTGCAGTCGTAGGTGGCAGAGGATGACCATGAAGGATGAACTGGAAGCTCTGGAGGTGGATCTGGTGGGAAGATTGGGGTTTGCAACACAGCAGAAAAAAGTCTGGTGCCAGCTAAGGTTGCAGTGCCTGGCATCTGTGGGCTTTTTCTCTCTCTCACAGCCTTTGCCTGCACAGCAGAAATGGTCATCTACTGTGGCTCAGTGCCTGGCATGCTCCAGACACAACTCAGACTGAGGTCTCTAAGGAATAATAATGAAACAGAGTCAAAGATGCTCTTTACTGCTGCTGCAGATCACAGAATCACAGAACGTTAGGGGTTGGAAGGGACCTCTGGAGATCATTGAGGCTAAACCCCCCTGCCAGAGCAGATGTGTCCCCAGATGGGTCTGGGGACACCAGAGACTGCCCACAATCACTTTAGGAGTGCAGCCTGTGAAATCAGACTAAAGCAGGGGATGTGTGAGGTGACAACACAGCATCTTTCAGCTGTCATAGAATTGCTAGGGTTGGAAGGGAACTGAAGGATCATCTAGTTCCAACCCCCCTGCCATGGGCAGGGACACCTCACACAACCTGATGCAGCTCTGTAGTTGGGGCAACCACACACCTGCTTCAAATGTCAGATGTTCAATATAATCAACCAGAGCTCCTGAAGCTGTGCTGAAGTCATCTTCAGTCCCAGCTGGCAGAACACTAAGCTCTGTCCCCTGTGAGGGCATCAAAGTGACAGCTGGGAAATGGTTAATGACAAATTCTTGCTGACACCCACTGAGGCAGAAATGGCATCTGCAAAGCTGCCTTGCTCTGGAGTGAGGGGTGGGCTTCTGGCCTGCACATGAGGAAAGGAAAGTTGGAGCAGGAGAGGTGGTGAGTTAGGTTCCCCACCCTGCTCCTATCCAAGATATTCTCTCCATGAAAGGTGTTGCCCAGAGCTGGAAAGCATTTGGCCATGGCTGTGTGCACACAGTGGATGACACAGCAGAGTGGTACTGCAGAGCAGAAGTGGAGAGCATCTGTGGGAGCAGAACTGGCAGACTGAGGACAGTGCTGGGCCAAAACCAATGTTTGTTTCTGCATAAACCCCACAGCACAGGGATGTTAGCAGGGTTCTGTAACTACAGCTACAGCAGATTGTGGAGAGCTGCAGTTACTGCACAGAGAAGCATTAGGAACTCAGGAGGGGAGTTTAAGTGTAAGGAAACCAGAAAAAGCTGTCACATCCAGGCTGTTAGGGACTGTAGTCAATGATCAGAGAGTGATCAGAGGACTGGAAGCTCTCTGTCATATGAAGAAAGGCTGAGAGGGCTGAGCTGGTGCAGCCTGGAGAAGAGAAGGCTTAGGGGAGACCTTATCACCATGGACCAGTTCATAAAGGGAGACTCCCAGGAGCATGGAGACTCCCCTTTGTCAAGGAGTCCCACGGAAAAGAACAAGAAGTGATGGGAACAAGTTACTGCTGGGGACATTCCCATTGCACTCCAGAAGAAAATATTTCCCCATGAGCACAATCAGACACTGGAATCATCTCCCAGGGGAAGCAGTGGAGTGCCCTGCACTGGGCAGTATGAAGGCTCAGCTGGGCAGGGTGCTGAGCAGCTCAGTTCAGCTCTGCTGTTGCCCAAAAAGGTTGGAGCAGGTGATCCTGGGGGTGCCTTCCAAGCTGGCATTCTGTGGCTCTGGGATGCTGTAGTCCTGTTAAGGTGCCTGCATTGGGGCACACAGCTTTGATTAGGCCATGCTGATGTTCATTCCTGCAGACAGTTTTAATGAAGCCAGGGATAGTCTGGGTTCTGCTTTCACCTTGTGCTCATTTACTCAGGACAAGAGGCAATCACAGCATCACAGCAACATTCAGCATGGAAATGGCCCTCAGGATCACCAAGTCCAACCACTGACCCTGCTCTGCAAGGGTCACCCCTAAACCACAGCCCCAAGCACCACATCCAAACCACCTTGAAACACAGCCAGGCTTGGGGACTCCATCACCTCCTGGGCAGCACATTCCAATCCCTGACCACTCTTGCCTGGAAAAAATGTGTCCTAATCTCCAGTCTAAACCTGCCTAGTGGCAGCTTGAGGCTGTTCCTTCTTATTCTATCACAAATTACCTGGGCACAAATTTGGACACATAAATATACTTTAAAACATTAAATTAAGTTGAAATAAATTTAAAAATAGAGCAAAATAAAATAGCTAAAACAACATAAAATAAATAAATGAACACAGTAAAATAAAACTAAAGAAAATTAAATGAAGCAACAAAATAGCATAAATAAACAAGTAAAAGAACAGAATTATAAATAAATAAAATACTAAACCAAAATAAAATTTAAAAAATCAATAAACTAAACTAAAATGAATTAAAAAATGAAATCAAAGAACAGAAATAAATAAACTAAAAAATAAAATCAAAATAAAAAATAAAATAAAATAAAAATCAATAAATTAAGATTAAAATGTGATAAACTTTTTAAAATTAAATAAAATAGCGTAGATAAAGTAAATTAATAAAAAAATAAAATAAAAATAAATAAAATGATAAAACAAAATAAAATAAGAAATAAAATTAATGGAATAAAATAATAAAATACATTAATAAAATAAAATAATAAATAAAATGAAATAAATTAAATAAATACGTAAAATACAATAAAATAAAATGGAATCAAATCAAATCAAATAAATACATAAAATACAATAAAATAAAATGGAATAAAATAAAATAAAATAAAATAAAATAAATACATACAACACAATAACATAAAATGGAATAAAATAAAATACATAAAATACAATAAAATAAAATGGAATAAAATAAAATAAAATGGAATAAAATAAATAAAATAAAATAAAATAAAATAAAATAAAATAAATAAAATAAAATAACTTGCTTCTAGACGATTCTCTCTCTGCTTCACTTTGCTGTGGAGGAGCAGGGAGAAGCCAGAGCAGACAACCCAGCTGTTGTGTGTAAGCACACAAACAGACATTTCCCTGTTGTTTTTTTTTTTTCCTGCTGGATAGCTTTGGCTCCCTGGATGGTTTAGTGAAATGTGCTGAATGTTCATCCTCAACAGAGGAAAACCTGGTACTCAAATATCCTCTTTCCAAACATTTGCTACTGTGAGTTTGCAGCTGACACCGAGCTGGGTGGCAGTGTTGATCTGCACCAGGGTAGGGAGGCTCTGCAGAGGGACTTGGATAGATTGGATCCATGGCCAACATTTACAGGAGGAGCTGCAGCCAAGTGCCAGGTCCTGCACTTGGGGCACAACAACCCCAAGCAATGCTCCAGGCTTGGGGCACTGTGGCTGGAAACTGCCTGGCACAAAGGGACCTGGGGGTACTGATGGACAAGCAGCTGAAGAGGAGCCAGCAGTGCCCAGGGGGCCAAGAGAGCCAAAGGCATCCTGGCTGGGATCAGCAATGCTGTGTCCAGCAGGAGCAGGGAGGGGATTGTCCCCTGGGACTCAGCTCTGGGGAGGCCACACCTTGAGTGTTGTGTCCAGTTTGGGGCACCTCAATCCAAGAGAGATGTGGAGGTGCTGGAGCCAGGGCAGAGGAGGGCAAGGAAGCTGGGAAGGGCCTGGAGAAGAAATCTGGTGAAGAGTGACTGAAGGAGCTGGGGATGGTTAGTGTGAAACAGAGGAGGCTGAGGGGAGACCTCCTTGCTGTCTACAACTACCTGAAAGGACATTGTGGAGAGGTTGGTGCTGGTCTCTTCTCCCAGGTAATTAGTGATAGAACAAAAGGGGATGGCCTCAAGCTGCCACTGGGGAGGTTTAGACTGGACAGTAGCAAAAAATTTTTCCCATCAAGAGTGGTCAGGGATTGGAATGTGCTGCCCAGGGAGGTGGTGGAGTCCCCAAGCCTGGCTGTGTTTCAAGGTGGTTTGGATGTGGTGCTTGGGGATATGGTTTAGGGGTGACCCTTGCAGAGTGGGGTTCTGAGTTGGACTTGGTGACCCTGAGGCTCTTTTCCAACCTGAATGCTTCTGTGATTCTGTGATTCTGAGCTCCAGGTACTGGGAGAGGCTGGGTCCCAACTCCCTTCCCCCAGCTCTGCTGCTGCCCATGAACACATCCTGACAGGAGGCTGTGAGGATGATGAAGGGATTGGAACAGCTGTCTGAGCAAGCTGTTGGCTTGATGCTCTGACTCAGCAGGCAGTGGAGTCATTTGCTATCTGTGGTTGTGCCTGTGGAGCACACAGACCAGGAGGACAATGCAGGCTCTGAGGATGATGAAGGAAAGGCTGAGAGCTCTGGGGCTGTTTAGTCTGGAGGTGAGAAGGCTGAGAGGGGACTTTATTAATGGTGACAAATATCTGAGGGGTGGGCATCAGGAGGATCGAACCAGGCTCTTGCAATAGGACAAGGGGCAATGGACACAAACTAGAGCAGGGGATAGGAGAAAGGGTTTATTCCTTCCCAGCTTTTGCTGGATGCAAATCACCCTGGGGATGAAGAGTAATAATAATAATAATATCATTAATGCTAGAAACAAAAGCAGAGCCCCAGCTGAATTAGTTCCAAGGTAGTGGTGAGGCTTCACATGCAGGACAGCTGAAGAAGCAGCACCACTGAGAGGCAGTTGCCAAGATCCCTCAGGTCCCCAGCCTGGGGGATGGCTGTTAAAGAGTCACCAGAGAGCCTTGTACAGTGTCAGAAATTGCATCTGTGTTCCCACAAGGCAAGGGATAAGCTGGCAAAGAACATCCTTATCCTTTCTGCAAAATGAGCTTATCCTTGGCCATGAAGCTGAGGAGCACTGCTAGAAGGGATAGGGTGGAGGAGAGAGAGGTGAGGGAGCAGGTATGAGCTGGGGGCCTGGAAGGGGAGGCAAGATGTGGTGAGGTGCAGCCTGGGGCTGAGCAGTGTGTGGATGTGGTTTGGAGCCAGCAGAAAAGGGGACCCTAGGGACTCGTCCTGCTTTTTCTGCACATTTGGGCTCTTGCAGCCCTCCTCTGGGAGAGGCTACAAGCTGCAGAGCAGGGGACAAAGCTACCTTGAAGCTCTCAGTGGTGGGGAGCACCTCTGCACAGGCAGAGGAGCTTTAGCTTGGCCAGTTTCTGTAGGATGCTAGCCAGCATGTAACCCACATGCTGTGCTGCTCGGGGAGTGGGAGAATCACAGAATGGAGGGGATTGGAAGGGACCTCTGGAGATCCATCCAGTCCCATCCCCCTGCCAGAGCAGGGTCACCCACAGCAGGTTGCAGAGGATGGGTTTGGAATGACTCCAGAGATGGAGACTCCACCACCCTCAAAGAAGTTTCTCCTCATGTTTAGAAGAGTCTGTGCCTGTTACCCCTTGTCCTGTCACTGGGCACCACAAAAAAGAACCTGGTGGGCTAGAAACTCCTGAACTGCTGAACTCCTGAAGTTCAACAAGGGCAAGGGTAAAGTCTTGAACCTGGGAAAGGACAACCACATGGAGCAGGATGGGTTGGGGACAGACCTGCTGGAGATAAGTGAAGGGGAAAAGGACCTGGGGGTCCTGGTGGATGGGAGGTTGACCATGAGCCAGCAATGTGCTCTGGTGGCCAAGAAGGCCAAAGGCATCCTGGGGTGGAGTAGAAGGGCTGTGGTGAGTAGGTTGAGAGATGTTCTCCTGTCCCTCTACTCTGCCCTGCTGAGGCCACATCTGGAATATTGTGTCCAGTTCTGGGCCCCTCAGGTCAAGAAGGACCTCAGGGAACTGCTTGAGAGAGTCCAGCACAGAGCCACAAAGATGCTGCAGGCAGTGGAACATCTTCCTCATGAGGAGAGCCTGAGGGAGCTGAGGGCTCTGGAGCTTGGAGAGGAGGAGCCTGAGGGTGACCTCATTGCTGGGGATAAAGATGTGCAGGGGGAGTGCCCAGAGGCTGGAGCCAGGCTCTGCTGGGTGATGCCCAATGCCAGCACAAGGGGCAGTGGTAGAAGCTGAGGCAGAGGAAGTTCCATGGAAACAGGAGGAAGAATTATTTCCCTGTGAGGGTGACAGTGCTCTGGAACAGGCTGCCCAGGGGGGTTGTGGAGTCTCCCTCTCTGCAGATATTCAAGACCTGCCTGGATGTGTTCCTGTGTGACCTGCTCTAGGTGCTCCTGCTCTGGCAGGGGGCTGGACTGGATGAGCTCTGGAGATCCCTTCCAGCCCCTCACATTCTGTGATTCAGTGATTTGCTCCACCAAAGGGCAGTGCCTGTCTGCTGGGGCAGCAGTGGAACTTGGGCACTCAATGCCACACCTCTGCTGGACTAGAAGACAGAGCTCAGGGATTTCCCACCCAATCCAAGTTTGTAAGGAGCATTCAGAGTGGCAAAGGGATGCTGCTGGTTTGATGACACCCTCCCACCCCCAGGAAACGTCTTGCTATGACCCTGCATGCCCTCAGCTGTCCCACATCTCCTTGAACCACTGCAGATCCATCAGTGAAACCTGTGACATGGCAGCAGTCTTCCTGGGGTCACTGACAGACACCTTCTATCAACCTTCCACCTCAGAGACTCACAGAATCATTTCAGCTGGAAAAGCCCTTGAAGATCATGGAGTCCAACCTTTATCTAACTCTGCCAAGGCTGCTGCTAAGCCATGGCCCTCAGCACCACATCTCTGCCTCTTTGAAACACCTCCAGTGAAGGGGATTCAACCTCCTCCCTGGGCAGTCTGTGCCAGTGGTTGAGAATCCTTTCAGTGAAGAAGTTTCTTCTAATGTCCAACCTAAACTTCCTGGTGCAACTTGAGGTCATTTCCTTTCCTTGATCCTTGGTAGAAGAGACCAAATCCCACCTCCCCTTTCAGAGAACTTCTCCCCTCAACCTCCTTTCCTTCAGACTGAACACCCCCAGCTCCCTCAGCTGCTCCTCCCCAGCCTTCTTCTCCAGACCCTTCCCCAGCTTTGTTGCCCTTCTTTGAACCTGCCCCAGGACCTGAATATCTTCTGTTACTCTCATTTTGTTTTCTCCTCCTCCCTCCCTCTCCTGACTCTTCCTTTGAGCCATAGCCTGGTGTGCTTTAGCATCTGGTTCAGGTCAGTAGTGCCCTCTGGATGGTTGCTCCACTCAGGCAGCTGATGGTCATTTGGTATTGCAGTCGTGGCCCATCTCTGACTCTGAATTCTAGGGAGCAAATTTCACCTGACAAAGGGAATCAATAAGCTGCTCTGTGCATGTTCTCCCTGCTGTTAACAAACCCAGCACACCAGCAGCTCTTCAACCCTCTGCTCAGACATTGCTCCTGCAATCCTCCCTGCACAGCCTTGGATGGCATCAGCACAAAGAGCTCCTCTGAGCTACAACCAGCTGGTCCCTCTCTTCTCTCCAAGTTGCTTGGAAGTTCTGCACTAAACTTTGCTTTTTGGCCAAAGCTCTGGAAGGATTTGGGGTGGGGAGAGTGTGGTGGGTTGAAAAATCCCACCCCTCCCCCTGCCCCCAACATTAAATTTGCCAGACCAGCTCAGTTGGAAGCAAATGAAGTTGCATTTACAAGCAGAACTACAATGAGGACAGAGCCCTGGAGCAGACTACCCAGGGAGGTTGTGGAGTCTCCTCCTCTAGAGACATTCCAACCCCCCCTGGTTGTGTTCCTCTGATCAACTACTTGTAAGGACAGGAGGGATGTGTAGAGCTGCCAAGAAGCTGCCAGGCTCTCTTCAGTGGTGCCCTGTGATAGGATGAGGGACAATGGACACCAGCTGGGGTGCAGCAAATCAACCTCAATGCGAGGACAGAACCCTGGGGCAGGCTACCCAGGGAGCTTGTGGAGTCTCCTCCTCTAGAGACATTCCAACCCCCCCTGGATGTGTTCCTGTGTGACCTGCCCTGGGTGCTGCTGCTTTGGCAGGGGGGTTGGGCTGGATGAGCTCTGGAGATCCCTTCCAACCCCTCCCATTCTATGATCCTATGGATACACAACAAATTTCATCCCTCTGCCCTGCCCTGGAGGTAGATCTCAGTGAGCCACAGTGCCAAAACCAGGCCACAGCATCACCCTGCTGTGGGCTGGGCTGTGTGCAGAGGCCATGCCAGGGGGGCTGTGCAGGCAGGGGGCTGTGATGGACACAGGAGCAGAGCTCTCTGCTTCAGCTGCATCTTCCACACCTCTGGCATGTCTGAGGAAAGAGAATCCAGACTGGTCCTAGGGGGAAGTCTAGTGAGATTTTCTTTTTTCTTTTAAAGAGCCACCTAGCTTTATTTGAATGAGGTTTCCTTTTATCTGGAGTGAAACATTTCCTGTTGGTCTTTGGGGGTGTGTGGTGCTGATGGGGATGAAATGGGAGAAGCTTTGAAAGTTAAAATTATTATTTTCAAAGAGGGGAAAAAATCTCAGATATTTGAAATTGAAAACATGAAAATGACATTTTCATCTTGGGCAGCTTCACAGCTTCACAGAATGGTTTGGGTTGGAAGGGACCTGAAAGCTCAGCCAGTACCAACCCCCCTGCCATGGGCAGGGACACCTCCCTCCAGCCCAGCTTGCTCAAGCCCTCATCCAACCTGGCCTTGAACACCTCCAGGGAGGGGACAGCCACAACTTACCTGGGAAACCCATTCCAGGGTCCCTTCACCCTCACTGCAAATAGTTTCTTCCTTCTCTCTAGTCTCAATTTCCCCTCTTTTCGTTTCAAACCATCACCCTTTGTCCTGTGACAACAGACCCTGGTAAAATGTCTGTCCCCAGCTTTCTGCTCTGCTCCTCTATGAATCTGTCCCCAGCTTTCTGCTCTGCTCCTTTATGAATCTGTCCCCAGCTTTCTGATCTGCTCCTTTATGAATCTGTCCTCAGCTTTCTGATCTGCTCCTCTATGAATCTGTCCTCAGCTTTCTGCTCTGCTCCTCTATGAATCTGTCCCCAGCTTTCTGATCTGCTCCTTTATGAATCTGTCCTCAGCTTTCTGATCTGCTCCTCTATGAATCTGTCCTCAGCTTTCTGATCTGCTCCTTTATGAATCTGTCCCCAGCTTTCTGATCTGCTCCTTTATGAATCTGTCCCCAGCTTTCTGCTCTGCTCTTTCTATGAATCTGTCCCCAGCTTTCTGATCTGCTCCTTTATGAATCTGTCCTCAGCTTTCTGATCTGCTCCTCTATGAATCTGTCCTCAGCTTTCTGATCTGCTCCTCTATGAATCTGTCCTCAGCTTTCTGATCTGCTCCTTTATGAATCTGTCCTCAGCTTTCTGCTCTGCTCCTCTATGAATCTGTCCCCAGCTTTCTGATCTGCTCCTCTATGAATCTGTCCTCAGCTTTCTGATCTGCTCCTCTATGAATCTGTCCTCAGCTTTCTGATCTGCTCCTTTATGAATCTGTCCTCAGCTTTCTGCTCTGCTCCTCTATGAATCTGTCCCCAGCTTTCTGCTCTGCTCCTCTATGAATCTGTCCTCAGCTTTCTGATCTGCTCCTCTATGAATCTGTCCTCAGCTTTCTGATCTGCTCCTCTATGAATCTGTCCCCAGCTTTCTGATCTGCTCCTCTATGAATCTGTCCTCAGCTTTCTGATCTGCTCCTCTATGAATCTGTCCCCAGCTTTCTGATCTGCTCCTTTATGAATCTGTCCCCAGCTTTCTGATCTGCTCCTTTATGAATCTGTCCCCAGCTTTCTGCTCTGCTCCTCTATGAATCTGTCCTCAGCTTTCTGATCTGCTCCTTTATGAATCTGTCCTCAGCTTTCTGATCTGCTCCTCTATGAATCTGTCCTCAGCTTTCTGATCTGCTCCTCTATGAATCTGTCCCCAGCTTTCTGATCTGCTCCTTTATTAATCTGTCCTCAGCTTTCTGCTCTGCTCCTTTATGAATCTGTCCCCAGCTTTCTGCTCTGTTCCTTTATGAATCTGTCCTCAGCTTTCTGCTTTTCATAAGCAGGGTCAGAGATTGCATTGGAAGGGACCCTCAAAGGTCAGCTTGTCCAACTCCCCTGCAGTCAGCAGGGACACCTCCAATTAGAGCAGGCTGATCTTGGGTGTATCCAGGGATTGGGGCCTCAAACACAGACTCTGGAAGGAGAGCTGATACACACTCCTTGCCTATACTTAGGGATGGCAAATTCATTGGGAACATCAGCATGGAAAAATATCTTCACTTCCATGCATCTCTGGACAGTTCTGCCAGAAGAAGACTTGGGATGTTGCCTCGTGCCTGTGAAGAAGTGTGAGCATCAGGGTGTGTTGGTACAGAACCACAGAATGGGTTGGGCTGGGTTGGGAGGGAGCCTGGAGGTCAACTTGTCCAACCCCATGCAGTCAGCAGGGACATCCACAACCAGAGCAGGGGCCCATCAGGTTTGGCCTTGAATGTGTCCAGGGATGAAGCCTCAAACACATCCCTGGACAACCTGTTCCAGTATCTCACCACCCTCATTCTGCAGAACTCCCTCCTGATGTCCAACCTGATTCTCCCCTGCTCCAGTTTCAAACCATTCCTTCTCATCCTATCACTCCAAGCCCTTCTGAACAGTCCCTCCCCAGCCTTCCTCTAGATCCCTTTCAGATAATGAAATGCAGCTCTAAGGTCTCCCTGGAGCCTTCTCTTCTCCAGGCTGAACAGCCCCAACCCTCTCAGCCTGCACCCATAGGGGAGCTTCTCCAGCCCTCTGATCATCTTTGTGACCCTTTCTGTGTTCCCCAAAAACAAAAAGGGGAAAGAGGAAGGAATTTGGTTGGTGAAAGGGAAGGATCAGCTTGCAGTGGGGTAAAGCTGGGAGCAGGAAAACAGGGATCTGGGAAGGAGAGTGCAGAGCTTGGCTGGGGCAGGGCCCTGGCCTGCAGCTCTGCTGCGTTCTGAACCAAGTAGAATTAAATCTGTGCTCAGAAAATGCAAACTTCACCTTCCCTCCTTCCCAAAGAAAAAAAAAAAAAAAGTTCTCTCTAGATGAATTATTCTGATGGGTGGTGGGTTAGGGTGGGTTTGTTTTTTTTTTTTTTTTCTTTGATTGAAAAAGTATCTTAAGCTAAGAATAATTCCAGAAGAGGAACCAAAGGCTGGTTTCCATTGCCTGCTGCAGTAAAAAAGACAGATAGAGGATGTCACCCAAAACATCTAAAAGGGGGAAACACTTCTAAAAAGCCAATAGTTTTTCATAAAATCTTTCATGTTCTCCTAAAGGCCATTTTTCAACCAAATGATTCTTTGCCTTGTCCTAGGCTTGAAAAATGTTAAGCAGCATCTCCCAAGGCCGTGCTAGAGAGGCTGGGATGGGAGGGGTAGGGACTGCATTTGGTTGCAAGGGCTCCCAGCCACAGCCACTGTGCCTGAGGGGACCCCCTGGGGCTTTTGTGCTCTCAGTCCTTGTCTTTAAGTTCAGTTTGGCTTCTGAAGCTTTTGGTGTTACTCCTACTTGTATCTCTGATGGAGCAGGTCCAGAGGAAGGCCAGAAAAATGCTCAGGGGGTTGGAGCAGCTCTGCTATGAGGACAGGCTGAGGGAGCTGGGGGTGTTCAGCATGGAGAAGAGAAGGCTCCAGGGAGACCTAATAGCAGCCTGCCAGTACCTGAAGGGCTACAAGAAGGCTGCAGAGAGACTGTTTGCAAAGGCCTGCAGGGACAGGACCAGGGGCAATGGCTTCAAACTAGAGCAGAGCAGATTGAGATTGGATGTGAGGAACAAGTTCTGCACCAGGAGGGTGGTGGAACACTGCAACAGGTTGCCCAGGGAGGTGCTTGAGGTCCCATCCCTGGAGATCTTCAAGGTGAGGCTGGACAGGGCTCTGGGCAAACTGATCTAGTTGGGGATGTCCCTGCTGAGTGCAGAGGGGGTTGGGCTGGATGAGCTTTGAGGTCCCTTCCAACCCAGACCATTCTATGATTCATAAGAGGTGGACAGTTGTGCTGGAAGGATCCTGGACTCAGAGGGGCTGGCATCTCTCCAGGTAGCCATCCCATGCTGTCTCACCACAGCAGGTGATGGCAGGGTTGGCTGTGAGGCAGGCAGGAGGTTGCAGCCCCCATGCAAATGGCCACCACACACCTCCAAGTCTGGTTTTGGCCCTCAGAGCTGGGAAGAGAACAACCTCTGCAGATGCTGTGACTGAAGAGAAAGAGAATCATAGAATTGTTTGGGTTGGAAAAGCCCTCTAGGATCATAGAGTCCAACCATCAACCCTACACCTCCATGGCCATCAAACCTTCTCCCAAACTGCCACAGCCACCTGTTTCTTGAACACCTTCCAGTGATGGTGACTCCACCACCTCCCTGGGCAGCCTCTTCCAATGCCTGACCACTCTTGCAGGCACACTTTCTTCCTCTGCATGCTAAACCTTTCTTTCCCTGCACACTAACCCTTTGTGACTTGGGTTTGGAGGCCAGGCTGTCCCTCTGCCACCAGCAGCCCATCCCAGGGTGCTGCTCATGCTCCCTCCCCCCTCTCCTTGTCTCCCCAGCCTGTCCTTCCTAAAGAGCTTGTGGCCCTGCATGGAAGCACTTCACTTGTCTGAGCTCTCCCACCATGGCTTTGATCTCTCTGGCTGTATGCAGATCCCAAGTTCCTCCTGGCTGGATTAGACTGGGAAGGAAGAAGCCAGGTTCCTTTTGCAGAAGATGAGGTCTAATACCTCAGACTTCCTGCTGTAGTTGAGGTCAGATTTCAGCTGTCCCTCAGAGTGTCTGTGCAGGACATTTCACAGCCCTTCTCCTCTGCCACAGAACCAGCTCTGCCCCTGGCAGAGGGAGGCTTGGTTGCTGTGCCTGAGGGCTGTGTGGCCATTCAGTGAGACTTGGACAGACTGAGAGCTGGGCAGAGAGGAACCTACTGAGGGTCAACAAGGATGAGAGCAGAGTCCTGCAGCTGGGCAGGAAGAATAAACTGCAGCAGGACAGGTTGGGAGGGGATCTGCTGGAGAGCAGCCCCCTGGAGAAGGAGCTGGGAGTGCTGGTGGGTAACAAGTTCTGCATGGGACAGAAATGTGCCCTGGGGGCCAAGAAGGCCAAAGGGGTCCTGGGGGGCATTCAGAGGAGTGTGGCCAGCAGAGCCAGGGAGGTTCTCCTCCTCCTCTACTCTGCCCTGCTGAGACCTCACCTGGAATATTGCATCCAGGTCTGGGCTCCCCAGTTCAGGAGGGACAGGGATCTGCTGGAGAGAGTCCAAGGGAGGGCTCCAAGGATGCTGAAGGGACTGGAGCACTGCCTGGGGAGGAGAGGCTGAGAGCCCTGGGGGTGTTCAGTCTGGAGAGGAGAAGGCTGAGAGGGATCTGATCAATGTCTATCAATAGCTGAGGGCTGGGGGTCAGGAAGGAAGGGACAGGGACAGGCTCTGCTCAGTTGTGCCCTGGGATAGGACAAGGGTCAATGGACATAAACTGCAGCACAGGAGGTTCCAGCTCAACATGAGGAGGAACTTCTTCACTGTGAGGGTCCCAGAGCACTGGAGCAGGCTGCCCAGAGAGGTTGTGGAGTCTCCTTCTGTGGAGCCTTTGCAGCCCTGTCTGGATGTGTTCCTGTGTGACCTGTGCTGGATTCTATGGTCCTGCTCTGGCAGGGGGTTGGACTGGAAGATCTCCAGAGGTCCCTTCTAACTCCTAATATCCTGTGAGCCTGTGAGCCCCTTGCTTCTTCCTTGTCACTGGTGGCTTCTTGCTCCCTGTATGTTGTTGTGACTTTTTCTTGGAGCAGCTTTGCACTCACAGAGATGAAGGAGGGACACTGCTTCAGGTGTCTCAGGCAGGAACTACCTAACAGCTGAAGTCTCCATTCCCAATTGCCTTTCCCTTTGGGCAGCCATGTTTCCCCTGACAGCTGTGCTACCCTGGATTTCCATGGTCCAAGGAAGCCAGGGGCAGTGCTCATGATTTCTGTATCCATCAGTCCCTTTCTCACCTGCAGAGACTTCCTTCTTTCAGCTGGCAAATGTCTCCTCTGCCTTCAGCAGCAACAATTAGAGAAATGCCTCCTGAGCAGTTACCTCCTTACCCCTGGCACTTTGCAGTGACTTGGTGGTAGAAGAAGAAGAGGAAGCAAGAAGCTCTCCCCACATCTTTCAGGAGGGACAGACATAGAGAGCACTCTTTGCTTCAGGGAATTCTTTCACTGATCTTCTCAGAGGGACTCTTGAGTTTCCTGAAAGATGTCCTGCTAGGACTAGGGGCAATGGACACAAACTGGAGCACAGCAAGTTCCACCTCAACATGAGGAGAAACTTCTTTGGTGTGAGGGTGCTGGAGCCCTGAGGCAGGCTGCCCAGAGAGGTTGTGGAGTCTCCTTCTCTGGAGACTTTCCAGCCCTACCTGGATGTGTTCTGTTGTGAGCTGCACTGGGTGCTTTGGCAGGGGACTTGCACCTCTCTGGAGGTCCCTTCCAACCCCTCCCATCCTACCATGGCATGTTTTATGGAGTGCTGGGATGTATGGAGGGGAAGATCTCTGTGTCTGGTGGGAGCAAGCAGTCAGCACTAAGATTGCTTGAGACTGCTGCACCAGGTGACTCTGGAGGCTCTTCCAAAGCTGTCAATCTCTGTACCCATTGGCTGAGGCTCTGTTTGTGGCTCCTCAGTGACAAACAGTGACAAGCAGAGCCTTGCTGTGGAGGAGCTGAAATCATTTGAACTCTGCTTGGCAGTGACCACTGTCAAACAAACCTTGTCTGTCTCCTAGACATTACCAGCTTGGACTGAGCCAAAGGTATCCTTGAACCATCTACATGTTTCAACCAAGTGCTGCCTTTGTATTCATCAATCAATTAGCTTCATAAATTGCTGTGATGATGCTGACATTGTTGATGGGCTGAGAAAAATGAGATGCCTTGGTGGGCATGGGAAAGAGAAAGAGGTTGAAGGGAGAGAGAAGGAGGTTGAAGGGAGAGAGAAAGAGGTTGAAGAGAGAAAGAGGTTGAAGGGAAAAAGAAACAGGTTTAAGGGAAAGAGGTTGAAGGGAAAAAGAAACAGGTTTAAGGGAAAGAGAAAGAGGTTGAAGGGAAAAAGAAAGAGGTTGAAGGGAGAAAGAAAGGTTGAAGGGAGAGAGAAAAGTTGAAGGGAGAGAGAAAGAGGTTGAAGGGAAAGAGAAACAGGTTGAAGGGAAAAAGAAAGGCTGAAAAGAGAGAGAGAAAGAGGTTGAAGGGAAAGAGAAACAGGTTGAAGGGAAAAAGAAAGGCTGAAAAGAGAGAGAAAGAGGTTGAAGGGAAAGAGAAACAGGTTGAAGGGAAAGAAACAGATTGAAGGGAGAGAGAAAGGTTGAAGGGAAAGAGAAACAGGTTGAAGGGAGAGAGAAAGGTTGAAGGGAAAGAGAAACAGGTTGAAGGGAAAAAGAAAGGCTGAAGAGAGAGAGAAAGAGGTTGAAGGGAAAGAGAAATAGGTTTAAAGGAAAGAAACAGTTTGAAGGGAGAGAGAAAGGTTGAAGGGAAAGAGAAACAGGTTGACAGGAAAGGGAAACAGGTTTTAGGGAAAGAGAAATAGGTTTAAGCGAAAGAGAAACAGATTTAAAGGAAAAAGAAATGGGTTTAAGGGGGAAAGAAACAGATTTAGGGAAAGAGAAATAGGTTTAAGGGAAAGAGAAACAGGTTTAATGGAAAGAGAAACAGGCTTTTTTCCCCACCAAACCTGTTCAGGCTGAGTTTTGGTATAAAAACTCAGTTCAGTTGGAGAAGAAGAGTCTGAGTCATTGCTCTCTACAGCTCCCTGCAAGGAGGTTGCAGTCAGGTGGGGGTTGGGCTTTTTTCTCCAGTCTCAGGTGCTAGAAGGAGAGGAAATGGCCTGAAATTGTGCCAGAGAGAGGCTTAGGTTGGAGATTAGGAGAAATTTCTTTGATGCAAAAGTGATCAGGGATTGGAAGAGGCTGCCCAGGGAGGTGGTGGAGTCCCCATCCCTGGAGGTGTTCAAGAAATGTGTGGCCATGGCACCTGGGGCCATGGTTTGATGGCCATGGTGGGTTTGGGTTGATGGTTGGAGTTGATCTTGGGGGGGCTTTCCAACCCAAACAATTCTATGATTCTAGGATTCATGCCTGAGCACAGGGTGATAACTTCAGCTGCCACCAGGTACCATCCACCAGTGCCTGTTTGTTTATCCCACCAAGTAAATCTGAGGAACTCTCTAGGGAATAAGGGATAAGAGCAAGTCTGAAGTAAGGGTGTAAGTACCTTGGCACTGCTTGGGAGAAGCAATCTTGGAAAACTAGATCAATCCCCAAGCAGGCTCAGGCTCAGGCTCAGGCTCAAGCTCAAGTCTGAAGGTCTAAGAGAAAGAGCAGAATGCATCCCAGAGGCTGGGCTGGGCTGCAGTGGTGCACTGCTGGGTTCCAGGGAACAGAGCTGAGCAGAACCACAAGTGCTTCTCTTAGGAAAGCCTCAACAGCTCTGGGCTGGGGACACTCAGTGGTTCAAATCCATGTTGGTTGATCACAGAATCACAGAATGGGAGGGGCTGGAAGGGACCTCCAAAGCTCCTCCAGTCCAACCCCCTGCCAGAGCAGGAGCACCTAGAGCAGGTCACACAGGAACACATCCAGGCAGGTCTTGAATAGCTCCAGAGAGGGAGACTCCACAACCCCCCTGGGCAGCCTGTTCCAGGGCTCTGTCACCCTCACAGGGAAAAAAAAATCTTCTCCTGTTTCCATGGAACTTCCTCTGCCTCAGCTTCCACCACTGCCCCTTGTGCTGTCCTTGGGCATCCCCCAGCAGAGCCTGGCTCCAGCCTCTGGGCACTCCCCCTGCACATCTTTATCCCCAGCAATGAGGTCACCCTCAGGCTCCTCCTCTCCAAGCTCCAGAGCCCTCAGCTCCCTCAGGCTCTCCTCCTAAGGAAGATGTTCCACTGCCTTCAGCATCTTTGTGGCTCTGTGCTGGACTCTCTCAAGCAGTTCCCTGAGGTCCTGAGTTTCCTGAGTCTCCAGAAGGGGAGGCTCCACAGACTCCATCAGAACTTCATCTTGCCACTTCCCTTCTTGATGTGTTCAGAATCAATTCCTTCCAAAGCAAAGAGTGTGTGGATCCAGCAGTCAGCCCAAAAGTTTGTGTTCAGTGTTTGTCCTAACATTTTGCAAGGGGCTCAGCTACACAAGAAGCATGCAGAAAATCTCACTTCAGCCAAGGGCCTGCTCTGCATGAATGGCTCTGCTGGTCAACTAAAATTAATCATCATCATCATCATCTGCTAATGCAGTGGAACAAAGATTATTTTTCTGAGACAAGTCCTGGTCAGTACCTGGCTGTGCAGAGAGCACAGCTGCACACTGAGCTTGCAGCTCCACCTGCACTTTTCACAGCTCAACTCCTTTGGAAAATGTTAGTCATAGAATGGTTTGGGTTGGAAAGGACCTGAAAGCTCAGCCAGTCCCAACTCCCCTGCCATGGGCAGGGACACCTCCCACCAGCCCAGCTTGCTCAAGGTCTCATCCAGCCTGGCCTTGGACACCTGCAGGGAGGAGGCATCCACAACCTCCCTGGGCAACCTGTGCCAGTGTCTCCCCACCCTCACTACAAAGAATTTCTTCCTCATCTCCAGTCTCAATCTCCCCTCTTCTAGCTCAAAGCCTTTGCCCCTCATCCTGCCATTCTGAGCTCTTGTCAAAAGTCCATCCCCAGCTCTTCTGTAGCCCCTTCAAGTACTGGAATGATGCTGCAAGGTCTCACCCTTCTCTTCTCCAGGCTGAACAGCCCCAACTCTCCCAGCCTGTCCTCACAGGGGTGGTTTCCAGCCCTCTGAACATCTTTGTAGCCTCCTCTGGACTCTCTCCAGCATTCCCATGTCCCTCTTATGCTGGGGACACCAGAACTGGAGGCAGTGCTCCAGGTGGGGTCTGAGCAGAGCAGAGCAGAGCAGAGGGGCAGAATCCCCTCCCTGTCCTGCTGGTCACACTTCCATTAATGCAGCCCAGCCCAGGGCTGCCTTCTAGGCTCCAAGTGCCCATTGTTGGCTCATGTTGGCTCTAGTGTGAGGTGTCCTTGCCCATGGCAGGGGGGTTGGAACTGGATGATCCTTTTGGTCCCTTCCAACCCTGACTGATTCTATCATTCTATGTTGGGTTTTTCATCAACCAGCACCCCCAAGTCCATTCCTTCCAAGCTGCTCTCAAGCCACAGTCCTGCACTCTAGTCAGAGATGAGAATTTAACTCCATCCCAGAGGAAAGCTGGAAAGAGAAAAGGAGTCTTAGATGCACATCTGCACATCCTTCTGGTCTGCATCTGCAGCTAACTCTAAGTGCAGGTATTCCAGAACAGCCTCCAGACCCTGTCTGGCTAATTGGGCTGGTGGCTGCATGGAACATCTCCTGTTGCACTAAAATTCAAAGTGGGGAATAAGAAAGAAATCATCTGGAGAACAAATGCACTTTTTTGATATTTTGGTGGTTTTGGTCAGGGTTTTTTTTTTTTGGGTGGGGGGAAGGAGGGGAGCTTGTTGGGGAGGGACTGGCAGGAGTCTGCAGGCAAAAGTCAATGTGCCTATAGGAATGATGTGTGGAAAGGAAGATCCCCAGCGTTGCAAACTTCACAGGAGCTGACAGGAATGTGGGCCCGAGTTAGAGAGCTGCCAGTCTGGCTTTCAAGGGCTGTCACAGCTGCTAAGCAAGGGGCTGGAGAGGCTGGCTTGCAGAGCCTGGCATGATAACCGCTAGGGACTCTGCCTGGAGAAGCCAAAGACGTCAGGAGGAAAGGGGGTGGTGAGCGATCTGATGCGACAGGGAAGGAGCAGCAGCTCTCCGCGGGAGGCACTTAGCTCAAACGGCTCCAATTCAGAGCGTTTAGAACCTTTTGTTGGCAAAAGCTCCGTCACAGCTGCCTTGTTAGCCCTGACTCTTGTGACCAAAGGCAGAGCTCTGTGGGTATGAACATTGCTGTCAGCCTGCCTGGTTGTCCTTACCATGGAATCACAGACTCAAGCAGCTTGGAAAAGACCTCAGAGATCATCCAGTCCAACCTAGCACCCAACACCATCTAATCAACTAACCCATGGCACAGCGTGCCTCATCCAGGCTGATTTTAAACACTTCCAGGGATGGTGACTCCACCATCTCCCTGGGCAGCACATCCCAAGGGCAAATCTCTCTTTCTGAGAAGAATTTCGTCCTAACACCCAGCCCAAACCTCCCCTGGCACAGCTTGAGACTGTGTCCACTCCGTCTGTCACTGGTTGCCTGGGAGAAGAGCCCAACCCCCACCTGGCTACAACCTCCCTT
Organism: Indicator indicator; assembly: GCF_027791375.1. NCBI lineage: Eukaryota > Metazoa > Chordata > Aves > Piciformes > Indicatoridae > Indicator > Indicator indicator. The sequence continues at coordinate 2,326,860 of NC_072033.1, forward strand.
CAGGTAGTTGTAGACAGCAATGAGGTCTGCCCTGAGCCTCCTCTTCTCCAGGCTGAACACCCCCAGCTCCCTCAGCCTCTCCTCCCAGGGCATAGGAAAAAATCAAATCCATTGGGTTTACAAATCGGGGCTGTTAGCACTTCTCTTGACCTGAGGGGCCTCAGCTATGGGCCTGGTGTGCTTAGTATGTCACACCTTACACAAATCACAGAATCAGAGAATTGTCAGGGTTGGAAGGGACCTCAAGGCTCAGCCAGGTCCAACCCCCCCTGCCATGGGCAGGGACACCTCACACCACAGCAGGTTGCTCACAGCCACATCCAGCCTGGCTGCAAAAACCTCCAGGGATGAGGCTTCCACCACCTCCCTGGGCAACCTCTGCCAGGCTCTCACCACCCTCATGGGGAAGAACTTCTTCCTAACATCCAATCTGAATATCCCCACTTCCAGCTTTATTCCATTCCCCCCACTCCTATCACGCTCTGACACCCTCAAAAGTCCCTCCCCAGCTTTCTTGGAGCCCCCTGCAGATCCTGGAAGGCCACAAGAAGGTCTCCTCGGAGCCTTCTCCTCTCCACACTGCACAACCCCTACTCTCTCAGGCTGTCTCCAGAGCAGAGCAGTTCCAGCCCTCTGCTCATCCTCATGGCCCTTCTCTGGACACCTTCCAGCACCTCCAGATCCTTCCTGGAACAGAGGCTCCAGACCTGGACCCAGAGCTCCAGCTGTGATCTGAGCAGAGTGCTGTAGAAGGATGAAGCAGCATGTCCTGCCCCAGTGAGCCAGAAGCCATTAGGGAGCCAGCTGAGTAGAAGCAGGAGGTAGAACTTCTGGCAGCCAAGTGCTGCAGTAAAAGGTTATTTTAGAACTTGCTGCCTCAAGGGAGTTTGGACTTTCTTGCCTCACAGACAGCTGAAGATCTGGATGTCAATTTAGCAGGAATTAAACATATTCTCTCAACTTCAGGCATTTCTCTGAAGCTGCCATAAGTAAGATCCAGGAGGATAGGGGGGGTTGGGTGTGTTGGGGGGGAGGTGTTCTTTTTCCCTTCCATGTTCCCCAGCTTTGGAGGCAGCACTCAAAGCAGAAGGTTGGAATCAAGCTCACGAGCACAGCTGTCACTCAGCTCTCTCTCCTTGGCAGGAGCTGCATTAATATGGACTGGAGGGGCTCAGGCAAGTCATCCAACTCTTCCTTGCATTGCCATGGCAATGCAAAGGGAACTGAATCCCAACATGACAAAATACCTTCTCTGCCTCCCCAGCCCTTAGCACAAACACACAACACCCGAAACAACTCAGTGCCCAGGGCTGGGGCTGCTCAGGGTGCTGGGCTCTGCTGAAGAGTGCTGGAAATTGGTCCTCTCCCACATCCTGTCATGGATTTGCTTTGGGGTTTGTTAGGTGGTGACTTTTAGAATCTTCAGCTGCTTTCCCACTCCCCCCCTCCCCCCACCCCCTTTTATTTTTTCTCTCCGCCCAGTGTCCCTCTAATGGACCCTGATGAGGCTACACCTCAAATCCTGGGGTCAGGTTTGGGTCCCTGGCTCCAAGAAGGACATTGAAGAGCTGGAGAGTGTCCAGAGAAGGGCAACAAAACTGGGGAAGGGTCTGGAGAGCAGGGCTGAGGGAGCTGGGGGTTTTCAGTCTGGGGAAGAGGAGGCTGAGGGAGACCTCACTGCTCTCTACAGCTCCCTGCAAGGAGGTTGCAGTGAAGTGGGGTTTGGACTCTTCTGCCTAGTAGGAAATGGCCTGAAATTGTGCCAGCAGAGGGTTAGGTTGGAGATGAGGAAAAATTTCTTTGCTGCAAGAGTGGTCAGGGATTGGCACAGGCTGCCCAGGGAGGTGGTGGAGTCCCCACCCCTGGAGGTGTTCAAGAAATGTGTGGCCATGGCACTTGGGGCCATGGTTTAGTGGCCATGGTGGGGTTGGGTTGATGGTTGGACTCCATGATCCACCAAGGGTACAGGCTGAAGAGTTTCCTTCTCTGGAGACTTTCAAGCCCCATCTGGATGTGTTCCTGTGTGACCTGTGCTGGATTCTATGGTCCTGCTCTGGCAGGGGGGTTGAACTGGATGATCTTTGGAGGTCCCTTCCAACCCCTACCATCCTGTGAGCCTGTGATCCCTTGTGCTCCCTCTCCTTCCACCCAGCAACCAGTGTCCTCTTCCCTTTACATTATCCCAGGGATCCCTTTCATGACTTTTCACTTGCTCCAGCCAACAATCATTTCTTTCCCAGTATCACCTAATTCCCACTGGGCTCCTTGTTTGCCTGTGGACTGCTTGGTGGTCTAACAGGCTTTGGCTGGCTGCCTTGAAGGTTGGTGGACAGCTTTTCAGGCTGCTCAGAGACCTCTCTGCAGGTCTCATTTCAAAATTGATAATAAAAAGATTCAAACAGAAAAAAAAAAGAAAAGAAGAATAAAACCACAACACTTTAAGATAAATAAGATAAATAGAATGGGTTAGGATCACAGTGCCACAGAACATTAGAGGCTGGAAGGGACCTCAAGAGATCAGTGCAGGGTCCTACATCTGGGGAGGAACAACAACAGCACCAGGACAGGTCAGAGGCTGCCCTGCTGGAGAGCAGCTCCACAGAGAAAGACCTTGGAGTGCTGGGGGGCAGCAAGTTCTGCATGGAACACCAATGTGCTCTGGTGGCCAAGAGAGCCAAGCGGATCCTGGGGGGCAGCAAGAAAGGTGTCCAGCAGGGCTGGGGAAGTTCTTCTACCTCTCTACTCTGCCCTGCTGAGACCACAGCTGCAATCCTGTGTCCAGTTCTGGGCTCCCCAGGTCAAGAGAGACAGAGACCTGCTGGAGAGAGTCCAAGGGAGAGCCAGGAGGATGATTTGGGGACTTGAGCATCTCCCCTGTGAAGAGAGCCTGAGAGCCCTGGGGCTGTTTAGTCTGGAGAAGAGAAGGCTGAGAGGGATCTGATCAATGTCTCTCAATAGCTGAGGGGTGGGTGTCAAGTGGAGGGGGCCAGGCTCTTTTGGGTGGTGCACAGTGATAAGACAAGGAACAATGGGTTCAAACTGGAACAGAGAAGATTTCAGCTCAACATGAGGAGAAACTTCTTTGGTGTGAGGGTGACAGAGCCCTGGAGCAGGCTGCCCAGGGGGGTTGTGGAGTCTCTGGAGCCTTTCCAACCCCACCTGGATGCATTCCTGTGCAGACTACCCTAGGTGATGCTGCTCTGGCAGGGGGGTTGGACCTGATGCTCTCTGGAGGTCCCTTCCAACCTCTGAAGTACTGTGAGACTGTGAGACTGTAATGGAGACTCGTGGTGCTTTCAACCCTCTCTTCACTGAAATCCATTAAGGCTGCTGCACAACCTCTCACCCCCCTTGCTGCCTTGTCTGTTGTCACTGCCTTTCAAACCCAGCACTCCCGAGGCTGGCTCTCACACACACAGCACTAACAGCAGGAGCTGCACAGGAGGGAAATCCATTGTCAGGGAAGTGCTGGGGAAGATGCTACAGGGGATGGTATTGCAAAAATGTCACCATACATCCTCCTGATAATACATTCCCTGGGAGCACTACAAAGACAGAGCAGAGAAAGAGAGGCATCTGTATGGCAGCAGCCACCCCATGAGTAGCTTTGGATGTCATAGAATCATGGAATGGTTCAGGACAGAAGGGACCTCCAAAGCTCATCCAGCCCAACCCCCTGTGCAGTCAGCAGGGACATCCTCGACTAGATCAGGTTGCCCAGAGCCCTGTCCAGCCTGGTCTTAAATATCTCCAGGGGTGGGTCCTCAACCACCTCCCTGGGCAACCTGTTGCAGTGTTCCACCACCCTCAAGGTGCAGAACTTGTTCCTAACATCCAATCTGAATCTGCTCTGCTCTAGTTTCAAACCATTTCCTCTTGTCCTATCACTTCAGGCCTTTGTAAACAGTCCTCTACAGCCTTCTTGTAGCCCCTTCAGGTACTGGCAGGCTGCTATTAGGTCTCCCCAGAGCCTTCTCTTCTCCAGGCTGGACACTGCCAGCTCCCTCAGCCTGTCCTCATAGCAGAGGCCCCATCCAGCCCTTGGATCATGTTGAAATGCAAGTGGTTGGAAGTACAACATGTGTGACTGTCCTCCCTCTAGTAATGCCCATGGCATTAGCAGGACAGGACCAGGGGCAAGGGCTTCAAACTAGAGCAGAGCAGATTGAGATTGGATGTGAGGAACAAGTTCTGCACCATGAGGGTGGTGGAACACTGGAACAGGTTGCCCAGGGAGGTGGTTGAGATATTGAAGGTGAGGCTGGACAGGGCTCTGGGCAACCTGCTCTGGTTGGGGATGTCCCTGCTGACTGCAGAGGGGGTTGGACTGGATGACCTTCAGAGATCCCTTCCAACCCAGACCATTCTATGATTCTTTGCCCCACTGCAGAAGAGGTGGAGCTGAAGTCTGATATCCTAAAGTGTCTCATCCCTGCATTTACAAACACAAGCAAGCAGATAAAGGACAAAGATGCATTTTGCTGCCAAAAAAAATCAGAATTATTGGCTAAATATTTACCTGCCTTAAGGTGAAGGCAGCTGGTGCCAGTGCAAGCCACAGTGCCTTGAAGTTTTCTGCTCAGCAAACTCTCCTGAAAGCTATCCATGGATTTGCCATCCATCCATTCTACTTTGCTTAGTTGTGGACAAAGCCCTTTAGTATTCCCATAGTCCATCTGCCTGGCTCATTAAAGGACAAGCTAATCCAAGGCATGTGAAGCTGGACCACATCATCCTTGGAGAAGGGAAGGCTCCAGGGAGGCTTTGCTAGTGGCCTTCCAGTACCTGAAAGGAACCTATGGGGAAAGGACTTTTTACAAGGGCTTATAGTGGTAGGGTGAGAGAGAGTGGATGGAAGCTTGAGGAGGGGAGATTTAGACTGGAAATCAGGAAGAAATTCTTGAGAGTGAGGGTGGGGAGAGACTGTAACAGGTTGTGGATTCCTCCTCTCTGCAGGTGTTCAAGGCCAGGTTGGATGAAGCTTGGAGCAACCTGGGCTGGTGGGAGGTGCTCCTGCCCATGGCAGGGGGACTAGAACAAGGTGATCTTGAAGGTCCCTTCCAAGCTAAACCATTCTATGAATCCATGACTCCCCTACCTGTTTTCTCAACCTCTCTCTAAATCATGAAGGGTGATACCTTCCACCCACTCCATCCCTGCAAGCTGAGAGCCATTGTCATGCCCATCTCCAACTCCTTTGCTTTGAGCAACACCCATGGCTCCATGTGCCTTTTTCTCAGCACATGGCAGATCTCCAACCACAGAATCATTGACAGGTTTGAGATGGAAGGGACCTTAAAGATCTTCTAGTTCCTACCATCCAGCCATGGACAGTGACACCTCCCCCTAGCTCAGGCTGCTCAAAGCCTCACCCAGCCTGTCCTTAAACACTTCCAGGGCAACTTCTCTGAGCAACCTGTTCCAGTGATTCACCATAGAATCAAAGAATCATAAAATCAACCAGATTGGAAGAGACCTCAGAGATCCTCCAGTCCAACCTAGCACCCAACACCATCTAATCAACTAAACTATGGCATCAAGTGCCTCATCCAGGCTGATTTTAAACACTTCCAGGGATGGTGACTCCACCACCTCCCTGGGCAGCACATCCCAATGGCAAATCTCTCTCTCTGGGAAGAATTTCTTCCTCACATCCAACCTAAACCTCCCCTGGCACAGCTTGAGACTGTGTCCCCTCCTTCTGCTGCTGCTTGCCTGGGAGAAGAGCCCAACCCCCACCTGGCTACAACCTCCCTTCAGGTAGTTGCAGACAGCAATGAGGTCACCCCTGAGCCTCCTCTTCTCCAGGTTAAACACTCTCATAGTAACAAACTCCCTCCTCATGCCCAATCTAAATCTACCCTGCACTAGTTTCAAACCATTGCTTCTTGTCCTATCACCACAGACCCTTGTAAGAAGTCCCTCCCCAGCTCTCCTGTTGCTTCCCCTTCAGGTACTGGAAGGCTGCTCTCCCTGGAGCCTTCTCTTCTCCAGGCTGAACATCCCCAACTCCCTCAGCCTGCCCTGACAGGAGGGCTGCTCCACCTCACTTTGCCTTGCCCTGTGGCTGCTGGACCCTGCTTGGGATACCTCAGCTCCCAAGGTTGCTAAATGAGCATCAGAGAAGATCCTCCAGCGAGCAGTTGAGGTTTTTAAGTGGAAATATGTTCTATAAGCATGGAATTCCCAAGGCTTCTCTGACCAAAGGAAACAATATGAGCACAACCTCATTAAAGGCTAATGCCTGTTTGCAGGCATTGACAAACAGCCAGGCAGCTCCTAGGAGACCACAGGGGAGCAGGGGCTGGAGCACTATAAAAGCTTTATGAATGACAAACTTGCCAAATTGCTGTTTAAACAAGGAAGCAAATGGGAAGAGCATCTGCAGCAGATTGAAACTGCTCATAATGCTGTCACTGGTGCCAGGGTGGGGTGTGGGAGCTCTCGTGTGGGCACGTGCCCAGGAGACAGAAGAATTTATGGCTTCTAGGGCAACGTCCTCCCCTCCTCCCAGTCACAGCATCCAAGGCCCCTTTTGATGTTTCTCTTGGGTTTCTCATGGAGCAGCCCAGGGTGAGCCCTCCTCTGTGCCCAGGACTCTGAATCATAGAATGGGAGGGGCTGGAAGGGACCTCCAAAGCTCATCCAGTCCAACCCCCTGCCAGAGCAGGAGCACCTAGAGCAGGTCACACAGGAACACATCCAGGCAGGTCTTGAATAGCCCCAGAGAGGGAGACTCCACAACCCCCCTGGGCAGCCTCTTCCAGGGCTCTGTCACCCTCACAAGGAGAAGATTTCTCCTCCTGTTTCCATGGAACTTCCTCTGCCTCAGCTTCCACCACTGCCCCTTGTGCTGTCCTTGGGCATCCCCCAGCAGAGCCTGGCTCCAGCCTCTGGGCACTCCCCCTGCACATCTTTATCCCCAGCAATGAGGTCACCCTCAGGCTCCTCCTCTCCAAGCTACAGAGCCCTCAGCTCCCTCAGTCTCTCCTCATAAGGCCCAGAAGTTCCTTCCAACCCCTACCATTCTCTGATCCCATGATCCCAGCTTTGCTACTGTTTGACCTCCATCCCCCCCCCCCCCCAGCACTGCACACCAGCCATAGGCTCCTTCCTGCTGATGGTAATTAGCACAAACCTGACAGAGGGTCCCAGAGCCCTGGAGCAGACTGCCCAGAGAGGTTGTGGAGTCTCCTTCTGTGGAGCCTTTCCAGCCCTGTCTGGATGTGTTCCTATGTGACCTGTGCTGGATTCTCTGGTCTTGCTCTGGCAGGGGGTTGGACTTAATGATCTGTGGAGGTCCCTTCCAACCCCTAACATCCTGTGATCCCTGTGAAAGAGGAAGGAGGGAAAGGCAGATCAGCAGCCCACCACTCCTCACCTAGATCTCTATCTTGCCTTCTCCCTGAGAGCTTGGAAATCAAAATAAAACAAGTAGCTGATAATTAGCTCCGAAGACAGAGGAGCAATTGTGCCTTATCGTGTACAAGCTCTTTGATAATAGGCCAGGCCTGGTGCCATGAATTGCTAATTAAGTCTTTCTTAGCAAAATGTTTTGCTTAATTAAAGGCTGTGCTGATTTATAAACACAGCCCTAAACGTTCTTCACTCTGCAGCTGCTGAACAGAGCTCAGCCCGTGCCTGTGCTTCAGCTTCTCCCCTCAGCTGATTCCCTTCCACCCAGCCAGGCTCTCCAGCACTGGCTGTGGCAGATTCAGGAATTATTAGCTCATAAATAGGAAGAGAAAAAAGCTGGTGACAGGCACATAGTGGAAATGTGCCCACAGCCTCCCCCCACCTAATAATAACAAACCCAGAAAGAGATAGGGAGGCAGGAATGAAGCATAGAGCCACAGAGGTGTTTGGGTTGGAAAAGCCTCCTAGGATCATCCAGTCCAACCAGCAACCCACCCCCACCATGGCCATCAAACCATGTTCCCAAGTGCCATGGGCACACCTTGCTTCAACACCTCCAGGGATGGGAACTCCACCAACTCCCTGGGCAGCCTGTGCCAATCCCTGACCACTCTTGCAGTGAAGAAATTTTCCCCATCTCCAACCTAAGCCTCTCCTGCACAATTTCAGGCCATTTCCTCTCCTTCTAACACCTGATCCCAGGGAGCAGAGCCCAACCCCCACCTGGCTACAACCTCCCTTCAGGTAGTTGTAGACAGCAATGAGGTCTGCTCTGAGCCTCCTCTTCTCCAGGCTGAACACCCCCAGCTCCCTCAGCCTCTCCTCACAGGGCTGTGCTCCAGACCCCTCCCCAGACTTGTTGTCCTTCTCTGGATACATTTCAGCATCTCAACATCTTTCTTAAATTGAGGGGCCCAGAACTGGACCCAGAACTGGACCCTTGGCAACTCTTCCAGCATCTTTAAGAGAGGGCAGATTTAGATTGGATATCAGGAAAAAGTTCTTCACTATGAGGGTGGTGGAACACTGCAACAGGTTGCCCAGGGAGGTGGTTGGGGCCCCATCCCTGGAGATAGTCAAGGTGAGGCTCAACAGAGCTCTGGGCAACCTGATCTAGTTGGGGATGTCCCTGCTGAGTGCAGGGAGGTCAGACTGGATGAGCTTTGGAGGTCCCTTCCAGCCTGGACCATTCTCTGATTCATTCCAAAACCCTTTGGGAGCTGTGCTTTGGGCTGTGCAGCAGTTCCAGAGGTGTCTGCAGGGTGGATGCCATCCCTCCCTCCTACCCTAGACGGTCACCCAGCTCTGCTCCAGACACAACTCCTGAGCTCCAGGGGTGAATCCATCACCACCATCACCACCAGCACGCTCACCACCACCATCACCACCACCACCATCACCACCACCACCATCACCATCACCACCACCACCATCACCACCATCACCACCATCACCATCACCACCATCACCACCACCACCATCACCACCACCACCACCATCACCACCACAATCACCACCACCACCATCACCACCACCACCACCACCACCATCACCACCATCACCACCACCCTCACCACCACCACCACCACCACCATCACCATCACCACCATCACCACCACCACCATCACCACCATCACCACCACCATCACCACCACCACCACCACCACCATCACCACCACCATCACCACCATCACCACCATCACCACCACCATCACCACCACCACCACCATCACCACCACCACCACCACCACCACCATCACCACCATCACCACCACCCTCACCACCACCACCATCACCACCACCATCACCATTACCACCATCACCACCACCACCATCACCACCACCACCATCACCATCACCACCATCACCACCACCACCATCACCACCATCACCACCACCATCACCACCACCACCACCACCATCACCACCACCACCATCACCACCACCATCACCATCACCACCACCATCACCACCATCACCAACACCACCAGCACCACCACCACCATCACCACCACCATCACCACGATCACCACCACCACCATCACCATCACCACCACCACCACCACCACCACCACCATCACCACGATCACCACCACCACCATCACCACCACCATCACCATCACCACCACCATCACCACCATCACCAACACCACCAGCACCAC